>NC_048585.1:62728258-62889222 GCF_013265735.2 Oncorhynchus mykiss | reverse complement strand
AAGAGAGGGGGAGGAGGGGTCGAGGGGGAGGAGAGGGGGGAGGTGGGGGGGGGGGAGGAGAGAGGGGGAGGAGGGGTCGAGGAGAGGGGGGGGGGGAGAGGGGGAGTGGGGGTGGAAGGGGAGGAGAGAGGGGGAGTGGAGGGGCAATAAAGATGAGTGACTACAAGACGGTGACTACGGTAACCGGCTCACAGGACAGAAGTACGTGTTGTCTGTGATGTGTGTAGCGACTCTGGGGTTGTAGGTCGACAGCTGCATGATGAGCAGCAGAGCGTCCCGGGCCTGCTGTCCTACGCTGCCTTCCTGATGCGTGAAGGGGATCAGCAGGGAGAAGAGCAGGAAGTTGGCTGCCCCCTGGTCCTCACTGGTGTGGAAGAATAACTCTGAAGAGGAGGAGGAAGAAGAAATCAGAAAACGACTTAATTGTCCATTTATCTTGCAGAACACAGAACCAGAACCCACCTAACACTGAGGGGTCCTTAGCCAGCGCACCACACAGCTGGTTAAGCAGGAGCACCAACTCTGCTTCCACTGACCCTCCTCCTCTTCCTCCACTCCCAGCTCCAGCACAGGAAGATAACAGCATCATTAAGGGTCGTAGAACAGGTTTGTGGTGCAAGAGAGGCTGTCTGGCCTGAGACAGTAACATCTGGTACATCCTCAGCTGTTGCAGAGAGGGGAGAGAAGGGGAGTGTGGTGTTGGGGGGGGCGGGGCATAGAGAGGAGAGATGGAGGGGTCAGAGAGAGAGAGAGATGGAGGGGTCAGAGAGAGAGAGATGGAGGGGTCAGAGAGAGAGATGGAGGGGTCAGAGAGAGAGAGAGATGGAGGGCATAGAGAGAGAGATGGAGGGGGGCATAGAGAGAGAGATGGAGGAGTCAGAGAGCGAGAGATGGAGGGGTCAGAGAGAGAGAGATGGAGGGGGGCATAGAGAGAGAGATGGAGGGGGCCAGAGAGAGAGAGAGATGGAGGGGGGCAGAGAGAGAGAGATGGAGGGGGGCAGAGAGAGAGAGATGGAGGGGGGCAGAGAGAGAGAGATGGAGGGGGCCAGAGAGAGAGAGATGGAGGGGGGCAGAGAGAGAGATGAAGGGGGGCAGAGAGAGAGAGATGGAGGGGGGCAGAGAGAGAGAGAGATGGAGGGGTCAGAGAGAGAGAGATGGAGGGGGACAGAGAGAGAGAGATGGAGGGGGCCAGAGAGAGAGAGATGGAGGGGGGCAGAGAGAGAGATGAAGGGGGGCAGAGAGAGAGAGATGGAGGGGGGCAGAGAGAGAGAGAGATGGAGGGGTCAGAGAGAGAGATGGAGGGGGGCAGAGAGAGAGAGATGGAGGGGGCCAGAGAGAGAGAGAGAGATGGAGGGGGGCAGAGAGAGAGAAATGGAGGGGGGCAGAGACAGAGATGGAGGAGGGCAGACAGAGAGATGGAGGAGGGCAGAGAGAGATGGAGGAGGGCGGAGAGAGAGAGATGGAGGAGGGCAGAGAGAGAGAGATGGAGGGGGCCAGAGAGAGAGAGATGGAGGGGGCCAGAGAGCGAGAGATGGAGGGGGGCAGAGACAGAGAGATGGAGGAGGGCAGAGACAGAGAGATGGAGGAGGGCAGAGACAGAGAGAGATGGAGGAGGGCAGAGAGAGAGAGATGGAGGGGGCCAGAGAGCGAGAGATGGAGGGGGGCAGAGACAGAGAGATGGAGGAGGGCAGAGACAGAGAGATGGAGGAGGGCAGAGAGAGAGAGATGGAGGAGGGCAGAGAGAGAGAGATGGAGGGGGGCAGAGACAGAGATGGAGGGAGGGAGGCAGAGAGAGAGAGATGGAGGGGGGCAGAGAGAGAGAGATGGAGGGGGGCAGAGACAGAGATGGAGGAGGGCAGAGAGAGAGATGGAGGGGGGCAGAGAGAGAGAGATGGAGGGGGGCAGAGAGAGAGAGATGGAGGGGGCCAGAGAGAGAGAGAGAGATGGAGGGGGGCAGAGAGAGAGAAATGGAGGGGGGCAGAGACAGAGATGGAGGAGGGCAGACAGAGAGATGGAGGAGGGCAGAGAGAGATGGAGGAGGGCGGAGAGAGAGAGATGGAGGAGGGCAGAGAGAGAGAGATGGAGGGGGCCAGAGAGAGAGAGATGGAGGGGGCCAGAGAGCGAGAGATGGAGGGGGGCAGAGACAGAGAGATGGAGGAGGGCAGAGACAGAGAGATGGAGGAGGGCAGAGACAGAGAGAGATGGAGGAGGGCAGAGAGAGAGAGATGGAGGGGGCCAGAGAGCGAGAGATGGAGGGGGGCAGAGACAGAGAGATGGAGGAGGGCAGAGACAGAGAGATGGAGGAGGGCAGAGAGAGAGAGATGGAGGAGGGCAGAGAGAGAGAGATGGAGGGGGGCAGAGACAGAGATGGAGGGAGGGAGGCAGAGAGAGAGAGATGGAGGGGGGCAGAGAGAGAGAGATGGAGGGGGGCAGAGACAGAGATGGAGGAGGGCAGAGAGAGAGAGATGGAGGGGGGCAGAGAGAGAGAGATGGAGGGAGGCAGAGAGAGAGAGATGGAGGGGGGCAGAGAGAGAGAGATGGAGGGAGGCAGAGAGAGAGAGATGGAGGGGGCAGAGACAGAGATGGAGGGGGGCAGAGAGAGATTGGGGATAAGCATTATCAATTACTCACCCTGTCACTAAAACAGTCAATAATAACCCTTCCTTCCAGGGTTCCTAGCCTCTTCATTGTTTTGGGGGGTTTTAAGCTGGGCATCTATAAGGTACTTGAATGATTGATTGATTGATTGATAAATAACAGGTCAAAAAAAAAATCACTTGTTCCAGTTTCATATCATCAGTGAAGTGTCGTCTCAGACTCCAGAGGAACAGTCTCTCCATCACGCCTTCTACAACCACAAACTCTAGGATGGCTCCCATCGCTCCGCCCTGGCCCGGCTCCTAAGGACGTCAAAAACACTTCTGTCATTCAATTAACTCTGCTTTATGTTGTTCACTTTGTATTTTAACTGAAATGCTTTATTGTCTATTTATCCGTGTACATCTGTATCTACAGTATGACTACCATGCTGGTAGCATGGAGGGGGAGCACAGAAATATCTCACATAGAATGGATCTACTGCTTATCAGATGTGGCTTTCAATGAGAATGACAGATCTATAAAAAGTGAACTTTCCTCCTCCATCAACAGGAACAGCATGTGTTCTACGTAGTTCTGTACCGCGCTGGCCTCGTCACCGGGGACAGGACCGAGGCGAAGGTAGACACCGGACCGGCTATGGACAGGATCATGTTTCTCCAAGATCTTCACCACCTGAGGGGGGAGAGAGGGGGAGGGAGGAGAGAGGAGGAGTGGGGGAGGAAGGAGAGAGGAAAGGGAGGAGAGAGGAAGGAGAGGGAGTGGGGGAGGAAGGAGAGAGGAAAGGGAGGAGAGAGAGAAAGTAGAAGGGAGAGAGAGAGAGGGGTAGGGGAGGGGAAGGGAGAGAGGGGGGAGGGGAAGGGAGAGAGAGTGGTAGGGGAAGGGGAGAGAGAGAGAGAGGGGGGTAGGGGAGGGGAAGGGAGAGAGAGAGGCGGGTAGGGGAGGGGAAGGGAGAGAGAGAGGGGTAGGGGAAGGGAGAGAGAGGTGGAGGGGATTGGAGATAGAGAGAGGGAAAGGGGGGGAGGGGAAGGGAGAAAGGGGTAGGGGAGGGGAAGGGAGAGAGAGAGAGGGGTAGGGGAGGGGAAGGGAGAGAGAGAGGGGGTAGGGGAGGGGACGGGAGAGAGAGAGGGGGGTAGGGGAGGGGAAGGGAGAGAGAGAGGGGGGTAGGGGAGGGGAAGGGAGAGAGAGAGAGGGGTAGGGGAGGGGAAGGGAGAGAGAGAGGGGGTAGGAGAGGGGACGGGAGAGAGAGAGAGAGGTAGGGGAGGGGAAGGGAGAGAGAGAGAGAGGGAGGGGGGTAGGGGAGGGGAAGGGAAGGGAGGGGGAGGGGAGGAGAAGGGGGAGAGAGAGAGAGAGAGAGAGAGAGAGAGAGAGAGAGGGGTAGGGGGAGGGGGAGGAGAAGGGAGAGAGAGAGAGAGGGGTAGGGGAGGGGAAGGGAGAGAGAGAGAGAGGGGGAGGGGAGGGGAAGGGAGAGAGAGAGAGAGAGAGAGAGAGAGAGAGGGGTAGGGGGAGGGGGAGGAGAAGGGAGAGAGAGAGAGAGGGGTAGGGGAGGGGAAGGGAGAGAGAGAGAGGGGTAGGGGGAGGAGAAGGGGGAGAGAGAGAGAGAGAGAGAGGGGTAGGGGGAGGGGGAGGAGAAGGGAGAGAGAGAGAGAGAGGTAGGGGAGGGGAAGGGAGAGAGAGAGAGAGGGGGAGGGGAGGGGAAGGGAGTGAGAGAGAGGGGTAGGGGGAGGAGAAGGGAGAGAGAGAGAGAGAGAGAGAGAGGGGTAGGGGGAGGAGGAGGAGAAGGGAGAGAGAGAGAGAGGGGTAGGGGAGGGGAAGGGAGAGAGAGAGGGGGTAGGGGAGGGGACGGGAGAGAGAGAGAGAGGTAGGGGAGGGGAAGGGAGAGAGAGAGAGAGGGAGGGGGGTAGGGGAGGGGAAGGGAGAGAGAGGGGGAGGGGAGGGGAAGGGAGAGAGAGAGAGGGGTAGGGGGAGGAGAAGGGGGAGAGAGAGAGAGAGAGAGAGGGGTAGGGGGAGGGGGAGGAGAAGGGAGAGAGAGAGAGAGGGGTAGGGGAGGGGAAGGGAGAGAGAGAGAGAGGGGGAGGGGAGGGGAAGGGAGAGAGAGAGAGGGGTAGGGGGAGGAGAAGGGAGAGAGAGAGAGAGAGAGAGAGAGAGAGAGGGGTAGGGGGAGGGGGAGGAGAAGGGAGAGAGAGAGAGAGAGGTAGGGGAGGGGAAGGGAGAGAGAGAGAGAGAGGGGTAGGGGAGGGGAAGGGAGAGAGAGAGAGAGAGGGGTAGGGGAGGGGAAGGGAGAGAGAGAGAGAGAGGGGTAGGGGAGGGGAAGGGAGAGAGAGAGGTACTGAACGGGTTGTTCTGGATTTATTCTTACGGTGTTTATTAGGTTGAATACACATGACTGGTGATTTCCCCCACAATTCAATTCAAATGTGTTTTCTAAACATATAGATTTCTGCTGCTGGTCAGTTTGTGAGACACACGGACAGACAGGCTGCCTCTGCCTGGGGAGGGAAACAGGCATGCTGCCTCTGCCTGGGGAGGGAAACAGGCAGGCTGCCTCTGCCTGGGGAGGGAAACAGGCAGGCTGCCTCTGCCTGGGGAGGGAAACAGGCAGGCTGCCTCTGCCTGGGGAGGGAAACAGGCATGCTGCCTCTGCCTGGGGAGGGAAACAGGCAGGCTGCCTCTGCCTGGGGAGGGAAACAGGCATGCTGCCTCTGCCTGGGGAGGGAAACAGGCATGCTGTCTCTGCCTGGGGAGGGAAACAGGCAGGCTGCCTTTTCCTGGGGGGGGAAACAGGCAGGCTGCCTCTGCCTGGGGAGGGAAACAGGCAGGCTGCCTCTGCCTGGGGAGGGAAACAGGCAGGCTGCCTCTGCCTGGGGAGGGAAACAGGCAGGCTGCCTCTGCCTGGGGAGGGAAACAGGCGTGCTGCCTCTGCCTGGGGAGGGAAACAGGCATGCTGCCTCTGCCTGGGGAGGGAAACAGGCATGCTGCCTCTGCCTGGGGAGGGAAACAGGCAGGCCGCCTCTGCCTGGGGAGGGAAATAGGCATGCTGCCTCTGCCTGAGGAGGGAAATAGGTCTGCCTGAACCTACTGCCTGGGGTTCAGAGAAACAGGCCTGCCTGAACCTACTGCCTGGGGAGAGAAACATGCCTGCCTGAACCTACTGCCTGAGGTTCAGAGAAACATGCCTGCCTGAACCTACTGCCTGGGGTTCAGAGAAACATGCCTGCCTGAACCTACTGCCTGGGGTTCAGAGAAACATGCCTGCCTGAACCTACTGCCTGGGGTTCAGAGAAACATGCCTGCCTGAACCTACTGCCTGGGGTTCAGAGAAACATGCCTGCCTGAACCTACTGCCTGGGGTTCAGAGAAACATGCCTGCCTGAACCTACTGCCTGGGATTCAGAGACAGGCCTCCCTGAACCTACTGCCTGGGATTCAGAGACAGGCCTGCCTGAACCTACTGCCTGGGGTTCAGAAACAGGCCTCCCTGAACCTACTGCCCGGGTTTCAGAGAAACAGCCCTCCTCTAATTCCACTAATGTACAACACTAACAAAGATATCTTTAAACGCTCCAAAATGAGCCCAATATAACCGTTACCAACTATCAGTCATTTTGAGAAATACCGCTCACACACAAGATGCACATCTCCTTACTTCACAATAGAAACTTCCTTCATTTGAATAATATCCTCTTCTATATAATTCTTATTGGTTATGAATTGACCATGTGACTTCTTCTTAGTTTGTTACAAGTTATCTTCCAGAGTTACGGGAATGTTAAGAAGAAGAGAGAGGAGCTACCACTCTTTTATCTTTACAAGCTTTGTGCAACTTGTTCTCTCTTCTCAAACCACATCCTCTGAGGACCGGGGCCAAGCCACATCCTCTGGTATCAGGGCCAAACCACATCCTCTGGTATCAGGGCCAAACCACATCCTCTGGTATCAGGGCCAAACCACATCCTCTGGTATCAGGGCCAAACCACATCCTCTGGTATCAGGGCCAAACCACATCCTCTGAGGACCGGGGCCAAACCACATCCTCTGGTATCAGGGCAAACCACGTCCTCTGGTATCAGGGCCAAACCACATCCTCTGAGGACCGGGGCCAAACCACATCCTCTGGTATCAGGGCAAACCACGTCCTCTGGTATCAGGGCCAAACCACATCCTCTGGTATCAGGGCCAAACCACGTCCTCTGGTATCAGGGCCAAACCACATCCTCTGTGGACCGGGGCCAAACCACATCCTCTGTGGACCGGTGCCAAACCACATCCTCTGGTATCAGGGCAAACCACGTCCTCTGGTATCAGGGCCAAACCACATCCTCTGAGGACCGGTGCCAAACCACATCCTCTGTGGACCGGGGCCAAACCACATCCTCTGAGGACCGAGGCCAAACCACGTCCTCTGGTATCAGGGCCAAACCACATCCTCTGAGGACCGAGGCCAAACCACGTCCTCTGGTATCAGGGCCAAACCACATCCTCTGAGGACCGAGGCCAAACCACGTCCTCTGGTATCAGGGCCAAACCACATCCTCTGAGGACCGAGGCCAAACCACGTCCTCTGGTATCAGGGCCAAACCACATCCTCTGAGGACCGGGGCCAAACCAAAAGCATAATTTGTGTCGGGGAGGATCCAATCATAAAATGAGGAATTGAGTAGTACTATGTAATGTAAAGCCACAGAAAGCCAGGAGCCATGTTGGGACAACATTTTCAAAACCATCCAATTTATCATGGTATATTATTGAGCGGGTCCTCCCGCTAGTCAAGAGCCTGGAAGGGTGCACTTCCTGCTTTTACTTCCTGGCAAGGGTACACTTCCTGCTTGTACTTCCTGGCAAGGGTACACTTCCTGCTTTTACTTTCTGGCAAGGGTGCACTTCCTGCTTTTACTTCCTGGCAAGGGTGCACTTCCTGCTTTAACTTCCTGGCAAGGGTACACTTCCTGCTTTTACTTCCTGGCAAGGGTACACTTCCTGCTTTTACTTCCTGGCAAGGGTACACTTCCTGCTTTAACTTCCTGGCAAGGGTACACTTCCTGCTTTTACTTTCTGGCAAGGGTGCACTTCCTGCTTTTACTTCCTGGCAAGGGTGCACTTCCTGCTTTTACTTCCTGGCAAGGGTACACTCAAAATGACTGCCAGTCCACCCATTATGACGTCATTGACTTGAATGGAGAGGCTCTTTCTATTCATTCTATTTCTCTGAGACAGGCAGGTAGACAGACAGACAGGTAGGAAGACAGGCAGATAGGTAGACAGGCAGGTAGACAGGCAGGTAGACAGGTATACAGACAGGTAGGTAGACAGACAGGTAGGTAGACAGACAGGTAGGAAGACAGGCAGATAGGTAGACAGGCAGGTAGGTAGCTAGACAGGCAGGTAGGTAGACAGACAGACAGGTAGGTAGGCAGGTAGACAGGCAGGCAGGCAGACAGGCATGTACAGTACAGACAGACAAGCGTGTACAGGCAGGTAGACAGATAACCAGACAGGTAGACAGGCAGGTAGATAGGCTGGTAGGTAGACAGATAGACAGGCAGATAGACAGACAGACAGACAGGCAGACAGACAGACAGACAGGCAGGCATGTACAGTACAGACAGACAAGTGTGTACAAGCAGGTAGACAGATAACCAGACAGGTATGTACAGGTAGACAGACAGACAGACAGACGGGTAGACAGGTAGGTAGACAGTAAGACAGACAGGTGTGTATCTACCTGTGCCCAGTGGTTTCTGAAGACGATCATGCAGGTTTCTGGGTCCACCCCTTTCAGGGACAGTGACTTCTTCCTGTTTCCGTTGGCAACCACAGAGGCCATCATCTTGACTGCTGGACAGGTTGGGCTAAACCATGTCTCGGTGTGGAGTAGGGTGGCAGGGTGGAAGTGGAGAGTGCAGGGGAGGTACTCCTCACTCTCCCCCCAGAATCAGCAACATCTCTGGTGCAGGTTGGCACATGGGGGGCCTGAGCACAGGAGAGAGAATCAGCCGAAAAAAACAAACATTTATAACGCTGATATTGGGATAAATAAGTAAGAACATTTCTGTTTGTAATGATTTGTCTGCTGAGAGAGATGCCCTAACATAAACGCTTGGTTTGCTTTCGCTGTAAAGCTTTTTTGAAATCTGATACGCCAGGTGGATTAACAACAAGCTAAGCTGTGCTTTGCTCTTTGCACTTGTGATTTCATGAAAATTAAATATTTTTAGTAATTTAATTTGAATTAATTAATTGCTCTGCAATTCAGCGGATGTTGACGAAAATCATCTCGCTAAAGGGATCGGTACGCCAAGAGGTTTAAGACATGAAGGTCAGTCAATACGGAACTTTGAAAGTTTCTTCAAATGCAGTTGCAAAAACCATCAAACGCTATGATGAAACTGGCTCTCATGAGGACCGCCACAGGAAAGGAAGACCCAGAGTTACCTCTGCTGCAGAGGATAAGTTCATTAGAGTTACCAGCCTCAGAAATGGCAGCCAAATAAATGCTTCACAGAGTTCAAGTAACAGACACATCTCAACATCAACTGTTCAGAGGAGACTGTGTGAATCAGACCTTCATGGTCTAATTGCTGCAAACAAACCACTACTAAAGGACACCAATATGAAGAGACTTGCTTGGGCCAAGAAACACGAGTAATGGACATTAGACCAGTGGAAATCTGTCCTTTGGTCTGATGAGTCCAAATTTGAGATTTTTAGTTCTAACCACCGTGTCTTTGTGAGACGCAGAGTAGGTGAACGGATGATCTCTGCTTGTGTTGTTCCCATCGTGAAGCATGGAGGAGGAGGTGTGATGGTGTGGGGGTGCTTTGCTGGTGACACTGTCTGGGATTTATTTAGAATTCAAGGCACACTTAACCTCTTAACCAGCATGGCTACCACAGCATTCTGCAGCGATACGCCATCCCATCTGGTTTGCGCTTAGTGGGATTATCATTTGTTTTTCAACAGGACAATGACCCAACACACCTCAGGCTGGGAAACAGGCATGCTATTTGGCTGTTAAGGGCTATTTGACCAAGAAGGAGAGTGATGGAGTGCTGTATCAGATGACCTGGTCTCCACAATCACCCAACCTCAACCCAATTGAGATGGTTTGGGATGAGTTGGACCGCAGAGTGAAGGACAAGCAGCCAACAAGTGCTCAGCATATGTGGGAACTCCTTCAAGATTGTTGGAAAAGCATACCAGGTGAAGCCGTTTGAGAGAATGCTGAGAGTGTGCAAATCTGTCATCAAGGCAAAGAGTGGCTACTTTGAAGAATCTCAAATATAAAATATATTTTGATTTGTTTAACACTTTTTTGGTTACTACATGATTCCATGTGTGTTACTTAATAGTGTTGATGTCTTCACTATTATTCTACAATGTAGAAAGTAGTAAAAAATAAAGAAAAACCATTGAATGAGTAGACTTTTGACTGATACTGTATATTGTCTGAGCTTGTAGACTTGAAATCCTATTTATTGTCTGAGCTTGTAGACTTTAAATCCGCTATATTGTTTGAGCTTCTAGACTTTAAATCCTATAAATTGTCTGAGCTTGGAGCTGTACAAAAAATAAACATTTGAAGAAAAATGTATTTAGTCACCCACTGTAGGCCTGATATAACAAACAGATACCGTGTGAAAGCCTTGGACAGAGACAGTGTGTTGGTGTAGAGAGAGCATTGTTTACAGGCCAACACATGCTCGGAAATAAGGTGAACATTATCATAACATTATCATACCATTATCATACCATTATCACCACCGTAACATTATCGTAACATTACTATTATCTTACCATTATTATTATCATAGCAGTATCACTATCGTAACATTATCATGACATTACTATTATCTTACCATTATCGTTATTGTGACATTATCATACCATTATCATACCATTGCTATTATCTTACCATTATCGTTATTGTGACATTATCATACCATTATCATAACATTATCACTATCGGAACATTATCATAACATTATCACTATCGTAACATTATCATAACATTACTAGTATCTTACCATTATTGTTATTGTGACATTATCATTATTATACCATTATCATAACATTACAATAACAGTACCATAACTTTATCATTGTCGTACATTATCATACATTATCATAATTATAACATTATCATAACATTACATACCATTATCATTATCCTAACATTATCAGTTCAGAACCTCAAGCAAGCTACCAAGAACCCTCTCTTCTCTTGACAGAGCAGTTTTAACTTTTTGACTTTGTCTACTCAGCACAAAAACTAAACGTGACTTTCTCTGGTGTCGTTTTTTTCTCTCTCTTTCCAATCTGTTGTAGATCAGGGAGTCACCCTCCTGTTCTCTCACGGGATCAAAAAAGGTCGGAATGGGAATGCGGCCTCCGTTCCGGGTGATCCAACTTTATTAAGAATTCCTTAAAGTTCCCTCTTACCTCTGCTGCAGCATGGCAGAACAACGCTCCGGTTCAGGTCAGGCAGTCCCTCACGGAATCACATCGGAACAGACCGTCAGACACAACACAGAATGTTGTTCTGTAGGGAGAGCGAGAGAGGGAGAGGGAAAGGGAGAGAGCGAGAGAGGGAGAGGGAGAGGGAGAGAGAGAGCGAGGGAGAGAGAGAGAGGGAGAGAGAGAGGGAGAGGGAGAGAGAGAGGGAGAGGGAGAGGGAGAGGGAGAGAGCAAGAGAGGGAGAGGGAGAGGGAGAGAGAGAGAGAGAGGGAGAGGGAGAGAGCAAGAGAGGGAGAGGGAGAGGGAGAGAGAGAGCGAGGGAGAGAGAGAGGGAGCGAGGGAGAGAGAGAGGGAGAGAGAGAGAGAGCGAGGGAGAGAGAGAGGGAGAGGGAGAGAGCAAGAGAGGGAGAGAGAGAGAGAGAGCGAGGGAGAGAGAGGGAGAGGGAGAGAGAGAGCAAGGGAGAGAGAGAGAGAAGGAGAGAGAGAGAGGGAGAGGGAGAGAGCGAGAGAGGGAGAGAGGGAGAGAGCGAGAGAGGGAGAGCGAGGGAGAGCGAGGGAGAGAGAGAGGGAGGGAGAGGGAGAGAGCGAGAGAGGGAGAGCGAGGGAGAGAGAGAGGGAGGGAGAGGGAGGGAGGGAGAGGGAGAGAGAGGGAGAGAGTGTCAACCATTTAGTAAACACTGACTGATTATTATTTTCTCCATATCTACCAGTCTGTCCGTCCATCTCGAGATCGGATGCCCTGGTTGCCAGGCGATGTATTCCTACATGGCGTTGCCAGGTTGGCCAGAGTACATGTCGGTAACAAGCCGTTGTCATGTTGTGTGACATCAATGTGCAGTCCTGTGTCACAGACAGACTGTGCAGATGTACTGCACACACACACACACACACACACACAGCACAGCACATTCCTGCAGTGTCGTCGGGTGACAGGGGAGAATCACTTCCCAATCCTCTCTCACCATCTGTGATGATAATCTGTGTGTGTGTACAGGGCAGACAGGCCAGGGGGTTGATGAGGCCGTCTGAGGGATTTACTACTCATTTCCTATGTCTCTGATAATCTGGCTGTGTGTGTAGTCATTTCCTGTGTGTCTTTGTGTCTGTCGGTCTGTGTGTGTGTATGCGCGTGCTATATACCATAGTAGGATATAGTACCATAGTAGGATATAGTACCATAACAGGATATAGTACCATAGTAGGATATAGTACCATAGTAGGATATAGTACCATAGCAGGATATAGTACCATAACAGGATATAGTACCATAGTAGGATATAGTACCATAGTAGGATATAGTACCATAGTAGGATATAGTACCATAACAGGATATAGTACCATAACAGGATATAGTACCATAGTAGGATATAGTACCATAGTAGGATATAGTACCATAGTAGACCATAGTACCATAACAGACCATAGTACCATAACAGACCATAGTACCATAACAGGATATAGTACCATAACAGGATATAGTTCCATAACAGGATATAGTACCATAGTAGGATATAGTACCATAGTAGGATATAGTACCATAGTAGGATATAGTACCATAGTAGGATATAGTACCATAGTAGGATATAGTACCATAACAGGATATAAACTCAGCAAAAAAAGAAATGTCCTCTCACTGTCCACTGCGTTTATTTTTCAGCAAACTAAACATGCGTAAATATTTGCATGAACATAACAAGATTCAACAACTGAGACATAAACTGAACAAGTTCTACAGACATGTGACTAACATAAATGGAATAATGTGTCCCTGAACAAAGGGGGAGTCAAAATCTAAAGTAACAGTCAATATCTGGTGTGGCCACCAGCTGCATTAAGTACTGCAGTGCATCTCCTCCTCATGGACTGCACCCGATTTGCCAGTTATTGCTGTGAGATGTTAAGCAAGTTCCCAGACATTTCTGGGGGGAATGGCCCTAGCCCTCACCCTCCGATCCAACAGGTCCTAGACGTGCTCAATGGGATTGAGATCCGGGCTCTTCTCTGGCCATGGCAGAACACTGACATTCCTGTCTTGCAAGAAATCATGCACAGAATGAGGAGTATGGCTGGTGGCACTGTCATGCTGGAGGGTCATGTCAGGATGAGCCTGCAGGAAGGGTACCACATGAGGGAGGAGGATGTCTTCCCTGTAACGCACAGCGTTGAGATTGCCTGCAATGACAACAAGCTCAGTCCGATGATGTTGTGACACACCGCCCCAGAAGATGACGGACCCTCCACCTCCAACTCGATCCTGCTCCAGAGTACAGGCCTCGGTGTAATGCTCATTCCTTCGACGATAAACGCAAATCTGACCATCACCCCTGGTGAGACAAAACCGTGACTCCTCAGTGAAGACCACTTTCTGCCAGTACTGTCTGGTCCAGCAGCAGTGAGTTGTGCCCATAGGCGACGTTGTTGTTGGTGATGTCTGGTGAGGACCTGCCTTACAACAGGCCAACAAGCCCTCAGTCCAGCCTCTCTCAGCCCAATGCGGACAGTCTGATCACTGATGGAGGGATTGTGCGTTCCTGGTGTAACTCAGGAAGTTGTTGTTGCCATCCTGTACCTGTCCTGCAGGTGTGATGTTTGGATATACCAATCCTGTGCAGGTGTTGTTACACGTGGTCTGCCACTGTGAGGACGATCAGCTGTCCGTCCTGTCTCCCTGTAGAGCTGTCTTAGGCGTCTCACAGTACGGACATTTCAATTTATTGCCCTGGCCACATCTGCAGTCCTCATGCCTCCTTGCAGCATGCCTAAGGCACGTTCACACAGATGAGCAGGGACCCTGGGCATCTTTCTGTTGGTGTTTTTCAGAGTCAATAGAAAGGCCTCTTTAGTGTCCTAATTTTTCATAACTGTGACCTTAATTGCCTACCGTCTGTAAGCTGTTAGTGTCTTAACGACCGTTCCACAGGTGCATGTTCATGAATTGTTTATGGTTCATTGAACAAGCATGGGAAACAGTGTTTAAACCCTTTACAATGAAGATCTGTGAAGTTATTTAGATTTTTATGAATTATCTTTGAAAGACAGGGTCCTGAAAAAGGGACGTTTATTAACATAGTAGGATATAGCACCTACTTCTGTATGGCACCTTACTGTATAGCAAACACTGTTTATACTGTAACTAGTGTGTACGCACACACACACACACACACACACACACACACACACACACACACACACACACACACACACACACACACACACACACACACACACACACACACACACACACCTGCGTGCACTGTAGGTAAAAATACACAGTCAGTCTGTGACCAGAGAGTACATCATGACATAACACTAAAGCTATCTTAAACAGGCTCTTTTTCTGGACACCACTCCAATCATCAGCCTGACCCCTGACCTCAGGTTGCCATGACAAGTCTCTCATACGTCACACCTATTGTCTGAGTAGAGTGTAGTTACTCCTAGATGCTGATCTTGGGTCAGTTTTGCATTTACCCCACCAATGTTTAAGATTGTGATGTTGGGGACGCTGATCCTAGATCTGTGCCTAGGCAAATCTTCGTTTTTATTTACAGAATGGGTGTTACAGAGTTTAGGAGACTCCGACAACATGGCTCTGGGGTGAAGTTTGCCCCTAGTACAGATCTAGGGACAGTTTCCCCTCCCCCAATCTTAACCCTCAACCATTAGTGAGGGTAATCTAAAACAGACCCAAGATCAGCATTTATATATAATTATTTGTATTTCTTTAAAAAAAAACGTTTATTTAACTAGGGAAGACAGTTAAGAATACATTATTAGTTACAATGATGGGCTACCCTGGCCAAACTCTGGGCCAATTTTGCACCGCCCTATGGGACTCCCAGTCACGGCAGTTGTGATACAGCCTGGAATCGAACCAGGGTCTGTAGTGATGCCTCTAGCACTGAGATGCAGTGCCTTAGACCGCTGCGCCACTCGGGAGCATCTAGCTGCTACGTCACACCTGTTTCTGCTAGACTCCTAAACCTGTAAGACGATTCGACGCTGATAAAAACTAAAGAGAGAAAAGGACATTTAGGATGATCTCTCGCTCTCTCTGTTTACTGTTGAGGGACTATGAGTTGATATACCGCATTGTCCTCCACGATACAAATACTGTAGAATTCATGAAAACATGAATAAAGTATGAAAATAAATATCGTAAGCCACTATTTTAACTCTCCTCTCCCCAAATCACTGTTCACACAATAGAAGCATTTACATACAGAAATACTTAAGCGTCATAAATCTTACCTCTATTGACACATTACACAGTTGTGGATGAATAAATCTATCCCACGGAATTTGCGCGCTCTCTCTCTCTCTCTTTCAAACTGTTCAATGTCTTTGCAAACAATCAAAGTAATAAAGCTCTACCGAACAAATACGTTCATTATCTAATAGTTGTTTACTCGAATGAAAATCCTTTATTCCCGAACAGTTGATAGAACGAAAAAGCCGTTATGATATTGTGACAGTCGGTCAGTTCGCTGCTGTCGGTACAGACCGTACGCGGCTTGAGCTGTCAGAGAAAGGTGACGCTCTAGACACGCCCCCTCGGTCCGGGACAGAGATTCAACAATCCGACCACACATCCTCACAAACACTTTTTAGAAAATGGACAAAAACATGTTTTATCAATTTGATCTTTGTTATGAAAACTATTGTATTTTGTTTAGAGGTTTCAATAGGCCTAAACTTTTTCACTTTCCTATCCAATGAAATCACTTCAATGCACATTTGTGTTTTATTCTAGGGTTATGTGTAATGTTTACTGTTCATTTTTATTGTTTATTTCACTTTTGTATATTATCTACCTCACTTGCTTTAGCAATGTTAACACATGTTTCCCATGTCAATAAAGCCCCTTGAATTGAATTGGTCCTGTTCCACTGCTTAGACCTTGCATGCAGCGTGCCACATCATCGACAGTGTCAACATCTATCAGAATGCTATAACAGTAAGTGGTTAGTTG
The DNA here is from genome assembly GCF_013265735.2 of Oncorhynchus mykiss. Classification (NCBI taxonomy): domain Eukaryota; kingdom Metazoa; phylum Chordata; class Actinopteri; order Salmoniformes; family Salmonidae; genus Oncorhynchus; species Oncorhynchus mykiss. The sequence goes on along the minus strand of NC_048585.1, from coordinate 62,873,198 downwards.
GTAAAACACCCATCCAGGCCGTTGTAAGATCCGGCAACGTCTAAGCAGTGGAATCTGACCTATATGTCTACCGTGACAGGATGTCATGTAGCCTCTACTAAGTCCCCAACAGCCGGATGTTCCGGTTTTCAGGGGAACTGGAAAGAGAGCCTGTCACGCGAGTTCCGCATTTGCTGGACGTCAATGAAGCGACACCCCCATTTTACTCATCGACATTTGCTGTATTGGTTGAACAGTGCAGAAGAGAACCTCGCCGATAGTTTTTTTTTTCTCTCCTTGTCAAGACCGATGATGTAAACCCTGGATAGCTGATACTGCGTATGAGAGGCGTCGAAGCCACCTGTCGGCCATATTGGTACTCCTCAGTAGGAGCATCCTTCATAGGAATGGATGGAATTCTACATTATTCCAATTAAATGTTTCTAGGATACATGTCATGTTATTTAAGATGTGTTTGTTTATTAAGGTGACAGTAACATTAGTACAAAAAAAAGTGCTTTAAGGAAAATGTTTTTATATAAATTATTTCATATTTTTATTTGTATGTTTAGCTCACATAATTGTATTTATTTATTTAACCTTTATTTAACCAGGAAGGGCTCATAGGCAGCACCAAGTCATTAGAAAAATTACAGACAAACAACATGAAAAAGTACAAGTAATCTAGTAAAAACCATTGAATTCCCAAGAGTATAACAAAATTAAAAACAGCAAATTAAAGACATTGACAGGTCAGGGAATCAGTCTCAAGATCATTCATCAGTGATTTAAAAACACCAATCGGGACAAGTTCTTCCAGTTTAAAAGTATTTTGTAAGGTTGTTCCAAGACGATGGTGCAGAGGACATTAAAGCCCTTTTACCAAATTCAGTTGGGACATTTGGAACAGTTAGCAGGATAAAGTCCAGCGAACGAAGAGAGTACCCACCACATTCCTGAACAATAAAAATGCCCAAATAAAAAGGTAGTAAACCCAAAATGGCTTTGTAAATACAAGTATACCAGTGACTGAGCCTACGAGTGACTAGAGAAGGCCAGCCAACCCTGGTATACAAAGTGCAGTGGTGCGTAAGGGTTTTGCAGTTTAAAATAAATCTCAATGTGCCATGGTAAAGGATGTCAATTGATCTCAAACACTGAGCGGAAGCATTCATATATATAATATCCCCATAGTCTAGTAAAGGCATAAATGTAGCTGATACTAGCCTCCTTCTGGCTTCAAAAGAAAAACAGGCCTTATTCCTAAAATAAAATCCCAATTTCAGCTTCAATTTTTTTGTAAGTTGTTGAATATGCAATTTAAAAGAGAAGCCGTCATCAATTAAAATTCCAAGATATTTATATGAGGTTACAACCTCAGTCTCCTTGCCCTGACAATAAGTAATAGGTGAAAGGTTCAGAGGTCTATATCTTGCATTAGAAAACACCATTAGTTTTGTTTTGTTAGTATCAGTAATTGAGGATAAGCTTCAATTGACACAAGGTATGTTGAACAGTATAAAAAGCAGTTTGCAAGGAGGCACAGCAGCACAACAGTAAATAACAGTATCATCAGCATAAAAATGAAGTTGTGCATTTTGGACATTTTTGTCTAAATCATTTATATAAATAGTGGATAAGAGAGGACCAAGTACAGAGCCTTGGGGCACACCATTAAAGACAGACAATTTAACAGACATGAGCCCATCAAATTGAGTGCACTGAGTTCTATCAGACAGATAGTTGGCAAACCATGCAACTGCATGTTACGAAAGACCTACACTCGACAATCTCTGTCTTAGTATAGCATGATCAACTGTATCAAAAGCCTTAGAGAGATCAATAAAAAGTGAGACACAGTGCTGTTTTTTGTCCAGGGCTTCAGTGATATCACTTAAAACCTTCATGGCTGCTGTAATTGTGCTATAATATAATTTAAAATTATTTTAATTAACCTTTATTTAACTAGGCAAGTCAGTTAAAAACAAACTCTTATTTACAATGACGGCCTACCCCGGCCAAACCCTAACCCAGATGATGCTGGGCCAATTGTGCACCGCCCTATGGTACTCCTAGTCACAGCCAGTTGTGATACAGCCTGGAATTGAACCGGGGTCTGTAGTGATGCCTCTAGCCCTAAGATGTGGTGTCTTAGACCGCTGCGCCACTCGGGAGTCCGAATTAAAGTGTCTGTAATAGAATAAACGTGTTAAAATTAATGTAGACATTATGTAAATGCTCTTCTATAGCTACCTAAATCTGTTTTACAATTGAGGAGGAGGAGGACCAAGATGGCTGCCAGGTACGTCAATACAGGAGGACCAAGATGGCTGCGAGGTACGTCAATACAGGAGGACCAAGATGGCTGCCAGGTACGTCAATACAGCAGTACCAAGATGGCTGACAGGTACGTCAATACAGGAATACCAAGATGGCTGCCAGGTATGTCAATACAGGAATACCCAGATGGCTGTGTGGTGGCTTCAATACAGGAATACCAAGATGGCTGCCAGGTACGTCAATACAGGAGTACCAAGATGGCAGTGTGGTGGCTTCAATACAGGAATACCAAGATGGCTGCCAGGTACGTCAATACAGGAGTGCCAAGATGGCTGTGTGGTGGCTTCAATACGGGAATACCAAGATGGCTGTGTGGTGGCTTCAATACAGGAATACCAAGATGGCTGTGTGGTGGCTTCAATACAGGAGTACCAAGATGGCTGTGTGGTGGCTTCAATACAGGAATACCAAGATGGCTGTGTGGTGGCTTCAATACAGGAATACCAAGATGGCTGTGTGGTGGCTTCAATACAGGAATACCAAAATGGCTGTGTGGTGGCTTCAATACAGGAATACCAAGATGGCTGCCAGGCACGTCAATACAGGAGTACCAAGATGGCTGTGTGGTGGCTTCAATACAGGAATACCAAGATGGCTGTGTGGGGGCTTCAATACAGGAGTACCAAGATGGCTGTGTGGTGGCTTCAATACAGGAATACCAAGATGGCTGTGTGGTGGCTTCAATACAGGAATACCAAGATGGCTGTGTGATGTCTTCAATACAGGAATACCAAGATGGCTGTGTGGTGGCTTCAATACAGGAATACCAAGATGGCTGTGTGGTGGCTTCAATACAGGAATACCAAGATGGCTGTGTGGTGGCTTCAATACAGGAATACCAAGATGGCTGTGTGGTGGCTTCAATACAGGAATACCAAGATGGCTGCCAGGTACGTCAATACAGGAGTACCAAGATGGCTGTGTGGTGGCTTCAATACAGGAATACCAAGATGGCTGTGTGGGCACTTCAATACAGGAATACCAAGATGGCTGCCAGGTACAACAATACAGGAGTACCAAGATGGCTGTGTGGTGGCTTCAATACAGGAATACCAAGATGGCTGTGTGGTGGCTTCAATACTGCGCCCCCTGTCAGTCATCCAGGGTTTCTACACATCATTGGTGAAGACCAGTGTGTAGGGGATCTAGTTTCAGGTGTTTCTTTTTACGCCTGCTTCATAGGTTAGGTGGCGTGCAGCCTTGAATGGAAGGACAGCTCCTGCTTTACCGTGGCCTTTGTTGTCAGTTAAAGCCATAAACACCCGTTTGTTTCATAGACCTCGAGACAGCTGCCGTGTCTCCTCCGACTGATTTAGCGTTAAAACAAGTCTACGGGAAACACAAGGATGGCTCACCAAGACACACTTCCAATAGGACTAATTTGAGTATGAAAAGTAGTTACACCACTCACCAAAAACAATTAAAGGCAGATATTGATTTCTTATTGCTCATTTTAATCCACTGTACAGGATGCAGACAGGTGACTGACAGCTCAACATATAGCTGACCTCTTCCTCAGTGACCTGACCATTTAGTTCCTCTTTATAGCCAAGTGGCCCATTGAGACACAACAATATAATACAATTAGAGTTATATGTTTCAAGGTAAATGGTAAATTATAGCACAGAATAACAAGAGAAATAGAGTGTCTGGTTAATCAACAGGCCATGTCAACATGTACACAGGTGATATTTGGGTGTCTGTGAATTTGGAGACACAGAACACCCCCCCCCCCAAGGCAACAACATTATAGAAACAAAGACAGTGAAAAAGTCATCGTTTAGTAGAGGCAGCCTTGTTCTGCTCCTGTAGTTTGACTAGTAGAGGCAGTCTTGTTCTGCTCCTGTAGTTTGACTAGTAGAGGCAGCCTTGTTCTGCTCCTGTAGTTTGACTAGTAGAGGCAGCCTTGTTCTGCTCCTGTAGTTTGACTAGTAGAGGCAGCCTTGTTCTGCTCCTGTAGTAGAGGCAGTCTTGTTCTGCTCCTGTAGTTTGACTAGTAGAGGCAGCCTTGTTCTGCTCCTGTAGTTTGACTAGTAGAGGCAGCCTTGTTCTGCTCCTGTAGTTTGACTAGTAGAGGCAGCCTTGTTCTGCTCCTGTAGTAGAGGCAGTCTTGTTCTGCTCCTGTAGTTTGACTAGTAGAGGCAGCCTTGTTCTGCTCCTGTAGTTTGACTAGTAGAGGCAGCCTTGTTCTGCTCCTGTAGTTTGACTAGTAGAGGCAGCCTTGTTCTGCTCCTGTAGTTTGACCAGTAGAGGCAGCCTTGTTCTGCTCCTGTAGTTTGACTAGTAGAGGCAGCCTTGTTCTGCTCCTGTAGTTTGACCAGTAGAGGCAGCCTTGTTCTGCTCCTGTAGTTTGACTAGTAGAGGCAGTCTTGTTCTGCTCCTGTAGTTTGACTAGTAGAGGCAGCCTTGTTCTGCTCCTGTAGTTTGACCAGTAGAGGCAGTCTTGTTCTGCTCCTGTAGTTTGACTAGTAGAGGCAGTCTTGTTCTGCTCCTGTAGTTTGACCAGTAGAGGCAGTCTTGTTCTGCTCCTGTAGTTTGACCAGTAGAGGCAGCCTTGTTCTGCTCCTGTAGTTTGACTAGTAGAGGCAGCCTTGTTCTGCTCCTGTAGTTTGACCAGTAGAGGCAGTCTTGTTCTGCTCCTGTAGTTTGACTAGTAGAGGCAGTCTTATTCTGCTCCTGTAGTTTGACCAGTAGAGGCAGTCTTGTTCTGCTCCTGTAGTAGAGGCAGTCTTGTTCTGCTCCTGTATTTGACTAGTAGAGGCAGTCTTGTTCTGCTCCTGTAGTTTGACTAGTAGAGGCAGTCTTGTTCTGCTCCTGTAGTTTGACTAGTAGAGGCAGTCTTGTTCTGCTCCTGTAGTTTGACCAGTAGAGGCATCCTTGTTCTGCTCCTGTAGTTTGACCAGTAGAGGCAGCCTTGTTCTGCTCCTGCAGTTTGACCAGTAGAGGCAGTCTTGTTCTGCTCCTGTAGTTTGACCAGTAGAGGCAGTCTTGTTCTGCTCCTGTAGTTTGACTAGTAGAGGCAGCTTTGTTCTGCTCTTGTAGTTTGACTAGTAGAGGCAGCCTTGTTCTGCTCCTGTAGTTTTACTAGTAGAGGCAGCCTTGTTCTGCTCCTGTAGTTTGACCAGTAGAGGCAGCCTTGTTCTGCTCCTGTAGTAGAGGCAGTCTTGTTCTGCTCCTGTAGTAGAGGCAGTGGGGTGGCAGGGTAGCCTAGTGGTTCGAGTGTTGGACTAGTATCCGAAAGGTAGCAAATTCAAATCCTTGAGCTGACAAGGTACAAATCTGTCGTTCTGCCCCTGAACAGGCAGTTAACCCACTGTTCCTAGACCAGTTAACCCACTGTTCCTAGACCAGTTAACCCACTGTTCCTCGATAGGCCGTCATTGAAAATAAGAATTTGTTCTTAACTGACTTCCCTAGTTAAATAAAAATATGCATTTGACTATCTATTTGACATTTGTTGTGCGACAATGAATTAAGTTTATTTCAATTTATGTTGTGTGGATTAACACGTTTTTGGTCGTGCATTTTCACAAGTCTGTGGAAGATGTGGAAATAGATTTCATATGGATGCTGCCAGCACCAATTAAAGGGATGCAGCCAGCACCAATTAAAGGGATGTGGAAATAGATTTCATATGGATGCAGCCAGCACCAATTAAAGGGATGCAGCCAGCACCAATTAAAGGGATGTGGAAATAGATTTCATATGGATGCAGCCAGCACCAATTAAAGGGATGTGGAAATATATTTCATATGGGTGCAGCCAGCACCAATTAAAGGGATGCAGCCAGCACCAATTAAAGGGATGTGGAAATAGATTTCATATGGATGCAGCCAGCACCAATTAAAGGGATGCAGCCAGCACCAATTAAAGAGATGCAGCCAGCACCAATTAAAGGGATGCAGCCAGCACCAATTAAAGGGATGCAGCCAGCACCAATTAAAGAGATGCAGCCAGCACCAATTAAAGGGATGCAGCCAGCACCAATTAAAGGGATGCAGCCAGCACCAATTAAAGGGATGAGGAAAGACATTTAATTTGTAAGTGCCTGATATTATATAGGTCGTTATAGGAAACATGCTTCTCGTGAGGGGAACCAATGGTCATGACAACACGGGACAGAAGACATGCCTGTTCCACATTTGGAATTCCAGCGGACTGCTATAGCGCCCTCCTTGGGCCAATCTGTGTCATTTCGTCAATACCGGATCTCTATGGCAAGACGCAACATTCGTCCAAATCGGCCAAGTGCCGTCCAAAATATTGCTTGTGACGAATTTACAAACATACAAAAGTACTACGGACGGCGCCAGATCCACAGCCCCCTCCGTGATTTCATCATAGGGAGGGACAACGTACCGCTATTGACCTTCTAACTAATGGTTGATAAGAGATATTAACTATTGACCTTCTAACTAATGGTTTAAATCAAATCAAATCAAATTTTATTTGTCACATACACATGGTTAGCAGATGTTAATGCGAGTGTAGCGAAATGCTTGTGCTTCTAGTTCCGACAATGCAGTAATAACAAGTAATCTAACTAACAATTCCAAAACTACTGTCTTGTACACAGTGTAAGGGGATAAAGAATATGTACATAAGGATATATGAATGAGTGATGGTACAGAGCAGCATAGGCAAGATACAGTAGATGGTATCGAGTACAGTATGTGCAAATGAGATGAGTATGTAAACAAAGTGGCATAGTTTAAAGTGGCTAGTGATACATGTATTATTACATAAGGATACAGTCGCTGATATAGAGTACAGTATATACGTATGCATATGAGATGAATAATGTAGGGTAAGTAACATTATATAAGGTAGCATTGTTTAAAGTATAAGAGATATTAACTATTGACCTTCTAACTAATGGTTCATAAGAGATATTAACTATTGACCTTCTAACTAATGGTTCATAAGAGATATTAATTATTGACCTTCTAACTAATGGTTCATAAGAGATATTAATTATTGACCTTCTAACTATTTCTGGAGAGAAAAAACAACCAATCCGTGAACAGTATGAGCCTCACAAATAACAGGGGTTGTTTTAAACCTCCAATGCAGGATATTGAAAAAATAATGAAACGTAATCAATGATAGCTCAGCGATGGACCTATAGAACTAAATAAGACTAATTCTCCAGGTACAAGCCAATGTTCCCCTCTGGGACTGACTTATAAAGACATGCCTGTTCTGCTGTTTTTCATGGATGTCTGTGGCCACGTGAATACATACACAGCCTGCTCATTGTTTCCCACAGGAGATGCCCACAAAACATGGGGTGGCACGCTGAGGTAACCAGGTTCTATTATTCCATCATTACCCCTGGAATGAGCAGTCCGTCAAAAAACATGCTGTCAGATATTATTTCTCTCACACTGTGGCCTGCTGCAGCACTGTAGTGACATCTAGTGTTCAAATGATATAACTACAACAGAAGTGATGGATGGAAGATATCCATAGAGTCATCTCTCTCGTGTTACGTAAACATAACAGCTGGGCTGACCAATTATGTCAGATTTTAGTTGTGAGTTAACTGGGGTTGTCCTGTACTGTATCAATATGGATCAATATCAATATCAATATGGATCAATATCAATATGGATCAATATCAATATGGATCAATATCAATATCAATATGGATCAATATCAATATGGATCAATATCAATATGGATCAATATCAATATGGATCAATATCAATATGGATCAATATCAATATGGATCAATATCAATATCAATATGGATCAATATCAATATGGATCAATATCAATATGGATCAATATCAATATCAATATGGATCAATATCCATATGGATCAATATCAATATGGATCAATATCAATATCAATATGGATCAATATCCATATGGATCAATATCAATATGGATCAATATCAATATCAATATGGATCAATATCCATATGGATCAATATCAATATGGATCAATATCAATATGGATCAATATCAATATGGATCAATATCAATATGGATCAATATCAATATGGATCAATATCAATATGGATCAATATCAATATGGATCAATATCAATATGGATCAATATCAATATGGATCAATATCAATATGGATAATTGCATAGTGTCTTTGAACTGTAACACACATGCTGTTGTCCTACAGGTTGGAGAAACTATTTTCCTGACATAACATAACTTATAAAAAAATCTATTCAAAGGTTATTTGTCACGTGCGCCGAATACAACAGGTGTAGTAGACCTCACAGTGAAATGCTGAATACAACAGGTGTAGTAGACCTTACAGTGGAATGCTGAATACAACAGGTGTAGTAGACCTTACAGTGAAATGCTGAATACAACAGGTGTAGTAGACCTTACAGTGGAATGCTGAATACAACAGGTGTAGTAGACCTCACAGTGAAATGCTGAATACAACAGGTGTAGTAGACCTTACAGTGAAATGCTGAATACAACAGGTGTAGTAGACCTCACAGTGAAATGCTGAATACAACTGGTGTAGTAGACCTTACAGTGAAATGCCGAATACAACAGGTATAGTAGACCTCACAGTGAAATGCTGAATACAACAGGTATAGTAGACCTCACAGTGAAATGCTGAATACAACAGGTGTAGTAGACCTCACAGTGAAATGCTGAATACAACAGGTGTAGTAGACCTTACAGTGAAAGGCTGAATACAACAGGTGTAGTAGACCTTACAGTGAAATGCTGAATACAACAGGTGTAGTAGACCTCACAGTGAAATGCTGAATACAACAGGTGTAGTAGACCTTACAGTGAAAGGCTGAATACAACAGGTGTAGTAGACCTTACAGTGAAAGGCTGAATACAACAGGTGTAGTAGACCTTACAGTGAAATGCTGAATACAACAGGTATAGTAGACCTTACAGTGAAAGGCTGAATACAACAGGTATAGTAGACCTTACAGTGAAATGCTGAATACAACAGGTGTAGTAGACCTTACAGTGAAATGCTGAATACAACAGGTGTAGTAGACCTCACAGTGAAATGCTGAATACAACAGGTGTAGTAGACCTTACAGTGAAATGCTGAATACAACAGGTGTAGTAGACCTTACAGTGAAATGCTGAATACAACAGGTGTAGTAGACCTTACAGTGAAATGCCGAATACAACAGGTATAGTAGACCTCACAGTGAAATGCTGAATACAACAGGTATAGTAGACCTCACAGTGAAATGCTGAATACAACAGGTATAGTAGACCTCATAGTGAAATGCTGAATACAACAGGTGTAGTAGACCTTACAGTGAAATGCTGAATACAACAGGTGTAGTAGACCTTACAGTGAAATGCCGAATACAACAGGTATAGTAGACCTCACAGTGAAATGCTGAATACAACAGGTATAGTAGACCTCACAGTGAAATGCTGAATACAACAGGTGTAGTAGACCTCACAGTGAAATGCTGAATACAACAGGTGTAGTAGACCTTACAGTGAAAGGCTGAATACAACAGGTGTAGTAGACCTTACAGTGAAAGGCTGAATACAACAGGTGTAGTAGACCTTACAGTGAAATGCTGAATACAACAGGTATAGTAGACCTTACAGTGAAAGGCTGAATACAACAGGTGTAGTAGACCTCACAGTGAAATGCTGAATACAACAGGTATAGTAGACATTACAGTGAAAGGCTGAATACAACAGGTATAGTAGACCTTACAGTGAAATGCTGAATACAACAGGTGTAGTAGACCTCACAGTGAAATGCTGAATACAACAGGTGTAGTAGACCTTACAGTGAAATGCTGAATACAACAGGTGTAGTAGACCTTACAGTGAAATGCTGAATACAACAGGTGTAGTAGACCTTACAGTGAAATGCTGAATACAACAGGTGTAGTAGACCTCACAGTGAAATGCTGAATACAACAGGTGTAGTAGACCTCACAGTGAAATGCTGAATACAACAGGTGTAGTAGACCTTACAGTGAAATGCTGAATACAACAGGTATAGTAGACCTTACAGTGAAAGGCTGAATACAACAGGTGTAGTAGACCTTACAGTGAAATGCTGAATACAACAGGTGTAGTAGACCTCACAGTGAAATGCTGAATACAACAGGTGTAGTAGACCTTACAGTGAAATGCTGAATACAACAGGTATAGTAGACCTTACAGTGAAAGGCTGAATACAACAGGTGTAGTAGACCTTACAGTGAAATGCTGAATACAACAGGTGTAGTAGACCTCACAGTGAAATGCTGAATACAACAGGTGTAGTAGACCTTACAGTGAAATGCTGAATACAACAGGTGTAGTAGACCTCACAGTGAAAGGCTGAATACAACAGGTGTAGTAGACCTTACAGTGAAATGCTGAATACAACAGGTGTAGTAGACCTCACAGTGCAATGCTGAATACAACAGGTGTAGTAGACCTCACAGTGAAATGCTGAATACAACAGGTGTAGTAGACCTCACAGTGAAATGCTGAATACAACAGGTATAGTAGACCTTACAGTGAAATGCTGAATACAACAGGTGTAGTAGACCTCACAGTGAAATGCTGAATACAACAGGTATAGTAGACCTTACAGTGAAATGCTGAATACAACAGGTATAGTAGACCTCACAGTGAAATGCTGAATACAACAGGTGTAGTAGACCTCACAGTGAAATGCTGAATACAACAGGTGTAGTAGACCTTACAGTGAAAGGCTGAATACAACAGGTGTAGTAGACCTCACAGTGAAATGCTGAATACAACAGGTGTAGTAGACCTTACAGTGAAATGCTGAATACAACAGGTGTAGTAGACCTTACAGTGAAATGCTGAATACAACAGGTGTAGTAGACCTCACAGGGAAATGCTGAATACAACAGGTGTAGTAGACCTCACAGTGAAATGCTGAATACAACAGGTGTAGTAGACCTTACAGTGGAATGCTGAATACAACAGGTGTAGTAGACCTCACAGTGAAATGCTGAATACAACAGGTGTAGTAGACCTTACAGTGAAATGCTGAATACAACAGGTGTAGTAGACCTCACAGTGAAATGCTGAATACAACAGGTGTAGTAGACCTCACAGTGAAATGCCGAATACAACAGGTATTGTAGACCTCACAGTGAAATGCTGAATACAACAGGTGTGGTAGACCTTACAGTGAAATGCTGAATACAACAGGTGTAGTAGACCTCACAGTGAAATGCTGAATACAACAAGTGTGGTAGACCTTACAGTGAAATGCTGAATACAACAGGTGTAGTAGACCTTACAGTGAAATGCTGAATACAACAGGTGTAGTAGACCTTACAGTGAAATGCTGAATACAACAGGTGTAGTAGACCTTACAGTGAAATGCTGAATACAACAGGTGTAGTAGACCTCACAGTGAAATGCTGAATACAACAGGTGTAGTAGACCTCACAGTGAAATGCCTTGTTGTAGAATTACAGCCTTATATTAATCACATTACTTTTACATTAGAATGTATCCCTACATGAGTACATTCACACTATCTGTTTGATCTAGAGCCAACAGAATAGGCTTCCTAGAACTCTATGTGTCTGTGTGAAGAGAGAGAAGCCGCTGAGATTTTAACGCTGACTGTAGATTTACGGTGGCTTGGTGATAAGACAACATTCCATCCCATGATTAGTGTCTGTGTGCCTGTCGGTCGGTACCAGGGGGACACAATCTCCAGGTTATTTAAGGAAAGGACCTAGTGTCTAAGCTTTCATTAGTATTTCTGTATAAGAAAGCAGTAAATGAACTAGAAAACTGACATTTGACACCGTGTAAAATCTTGATGTCTGTTGCATGAGAGCAAAATGTACCTTTGTATAAATTCTCTCATCTGTGATTTGTCATGAACATCCAGGAGGATGGACTTTGCTATAAAATGCTGTGTCTTAGTCCTGCTGGTTGGATTCTCTAAGAATCCCCTACGGGATGGAGCACCCTTTTTGGTTGCATGTAGAACTCTTATTTACACTGACAGACTACCAAAAGGCATCCTGCCGGGACTGGACCTGCCGGGACTGGACCTGCCGGGACTGGACCTGCCGGGACAGGACCTGCGGGGACTGGACCTGCGGGGACTGGACCTGCCGGGACTGGACCTGCCGGGACTGGGGCTGCCGGGACTGGACCTGCCGGGACTGGACCTGCCGGGACAGGACCTGCCGGGACTGGACCTGCCGGGACAGGACCTGCCGGGACTGGACCTGCCGGGACTGGGGCTGTTATAAAACATTTCAATATTGGACAAAACACACTTCACGACAAGAGAGCCACTACATAAAGAGAGACCTACGACAACAACACAGCATGGTAGCAGCACATAACAACACAGCATGGTAACAACACCACATGACATCAACATGGTAGCAACACAACATGACATCAACATGGTAGCAACACAACATGACATCAACATGGTAGCAACACCACATGACAACGCAGCATGGTAACAACACAACATGACAACACAACATGGTAACAACACCACATGACATCAACATGGTAGCAACACAACATGACAACACAGCATGGTAACAACACCACATGACATCAACATGGTAGCAACACCACATGACAACACAGCTTGGTAACAACACCACATGACAACACAGCATGGTAACAACACAACATGACAACACAACATGACAACACAGCATGGTAACAACACAACATGACAACACAGCATGGTAGCAACACAACATGACAACACAACATGGTAACAACACAACATGGTAGCAACACAACATGACAACACAGCATGGTAACAACACAACATGACATCAACATGGTAACAACACAACCTGACAACACAACATGGTAACAACACAACAAGACAACAACATGGTAACAACACAACATGACAACACAACATGGTAACAACACAACATGACAACACAGCATGGTAACAACACAACATGACAACACAGCATGGTAGCAACACTACATGACAACACAACATGGTAACAACACAACATGACAACAACATGGTAACAACACAACATGACAACAACATGGTAACAACACAACATGATAACACATCATTGTAGCAACACAACATGACAACAACATGGTAACAACACAGCATGTTAGCAACGCAACATGACAACAACATGGTAGCAATACAACATGGCAGCAGCACAACATGGTAACAGCACAGAACAGGGTATAAACATTATTGGGCACAGACAACAGCATAAAGGGCAAGAAGGCAGAGACAACACATACAGTACATATGTTTGTTAGAGCTTGGTGAGAGCATGGTTGTCCTACGGTTATTTTGCATACAGGCTTCCCACAACAATCTGGGAACGGTTCAGGATACCCAGCTAGCACATAACGTTCTGAGAACGATGTGTTTCTTAGGCGGGAATTTCAGTACTTCAGCATAACGTTCTGAGAACCATATGTTTCTTAGGCGGGAATTTCAGTACTTCAGCATAACGTTTTCTGCAAGTTTCCTCATGGTTCTATTTAAAAGAAAAATGTTATATTTTTTAAAAGAAAAATGTTCAATTAAAAACAACAAGAAAACATTAGGAACGTTCAAAGTACGTTATTTAAAAACGTACACCTTTGAAAATGAACAGCCTTGTATTAGTTTAAAAAAAAACATGGCTTGCTGGTGACGCAGTGGACAAATCCTTTGACTAGAGAAGAGAAGATTATAGGGAAGGGAAAGGGGGATACCTAGTCAGTTGTCCAACTGAATGCATTCAACTGAAATGAATTTCCATGTGTCCTATCTGTGCTGGGAGTTCAAAACAGTTAAACCAAACTAAGCCAGCAGTGCTATTTAAAAGTCTTATTGAAACATGTTCTCAGAACGTTCTTTAATTACCTTCAAATAACCTATAATTTCTATTCTCAGAACGTTAATAAAACGTCCAGGAACCAACTGTGCTAGCTGGAACCCTTTTCAATAGAGGGTTCTACCTGGAACCAAAAAAAGGATTATCTTATGGGGACAGCCAAAGAACCCTTTTGGAACCTGGACCCATAGGCCTGAATGCCTGACAGACAGTAGCATAATAACACATTCTTCCACACCAGTCTAAACATGTCAGTGACCAAGCCAGTCATTTAACAGCCGTATTCCTCTTTACTTTAACTGTCCCATATGTCTGCAGTCACAGGAGGTGTGTAGACCAAGGCTACTTCAGTGCAAAATGGCAAACTAAAACGAATTGTCAAGCATACTTCTCATGAAACTGTTGAGCAATATCTTAGAAACACAACTAACTAATTGTTTACATATTTCAACATTGCAGTCACGCTTTAGCGCCACTACGTTCAAAACAACTGGGAACTCGGAAATCTTCGACCTATGACTTCATTGCGTTCAAGACAACTGGGAACCCGATATAAAAAACAAGGTCAGACTGGGCAAAATCGTTTTGAACGGTCATCCAACACTGAATTTTTTTTCGGAAACTCTGGTATCTTGATAGAGCTCCGAATAGCTGACCTGAAGATCACCGAAGTGATCATTTGACCTCGTTTAACCGAGTTTCCTTGTTGTCTTGATCTCTCTCGCTCTTATCCATATCCCTCAGTTTCCGCTAGTTACCACAGCCACCAAGTAAAAATTGTCTGTGTCGTAAAATTAATAAAAACAAAATTGTGCTTTTTGGTCTGAATTTTAGGTTAGGCATAAGGTTAAACGTGTGGTTAATGTTTGAGTTAGGTTTTATATCCCATTTTAAGAAGAGGCATTTTAGAAATAGGCGAAGTTTATGACTTTGTGGCTGTGGTAAATAGTTACGACCCACTAGTGACGACCCCTTCGATCTCTTGCTGCTCTGACGTAAAGACGTGGGAACGTGCTTGGAGAGACCACTGTATCCTGAACAACATCAGTTTAAATAACAATTGTGGAATCGGCGGTTCGCCTTCAAAATTAAAGTCACCATTGTAAGCAATGAAAACTCATAAAAATGGTGGATTCATGCCACAATTGGACTAGATCATGCTAAATAAAGTTGGAATGTTGTTATATAAATTTAACAAAAGACAATAATGAGTTAATTTGACGCAAAAAAAAGTTGAAATTGCATTGTGGATGTTGACTTCAGAATTGCATTGGGGGCATACTTCTATTGCAATGTACAGCCTTCCCTATGGATCTGGGGTCCATGAAATGGGGTATCAGCCTACTCAGTGAACTGTGAAGAACTTTCATGCATATTAGTGTCGTAGCTCTAATTTCAGGACTTTAACAGTTGGAAATCACCTTCCCAGTCATCCTATTGTGTGTATTGGACATTCATATTGTAATGTCCAGCCTTACATAGGGAACTTGGGTCCATCAAATTTGGTGTCAGACTCCTTAGTGTGGCTGCTCTAGTCCAGCTCCACCTTCCAACACTGCTCTAGTCCAGCTCCACCTTCCAACACTGCTCTAGTCCAGCTCCACCTTCCAACACTGCTCTAGTCCAGCTCCACCTTCCAACACTGCTCTAGTCCAGCTCCACCTTCCAACACTGCTCTAGTCCAGCTCCACCTTCCAACACTGCTCTAGTCCAGCTCCACCTTCCAACACTGCTCTAGTCCAAGATTTCCAAGAACAATGAGAACACAGCCGGAGAGATATGTTCCTATGACGTTTGTAATGGGGGACCTGACCAAGGCCTTTAATGGGGGACCTGACCATGGCCTTTAATGGGGGACCTGACTAAGGCCTTTAATGGTGGACCTGACCATGGCCTGTAATGGGGGACCTGACCAAGGCCTGTAATGGGGGACCTGACTAGGGCCTTTAATGGGAGACCTGACCAAGGCCTGTAATGGGGGACCTGACCAAGACCTTTTATGGGGGACCTGACCATGGTCTTTAATGGGGGACCTGACCAAGGCCTGTAATGGGGGACCTGACCATGGCCTGTAATGGGGGACCTGACTAAGGCCTTTAATGGGGGACCTGACCAAGGCCTGTAATGGGGGACCTGACCAAGGCCTGTAATGGGGGACCTGACCAAGGCCTGTAATGGGGGACCTGACTAAGGCCTTTAATGGGAGACCTGACCAAGGCCTGTAATGGGGGACCTGACCAAGGCCTTTTATGGGGGACCTGACCATGGTCTTTAATGGGGGACCTGACCAAGGCCTGTAATGGGGGACCTGACCATGGTCTTTAATGGGGGACCTGACCAAGGCCTGTAATGGGGGACCTGACCATGGCCTTTAATGGGGCACCTGACCATGGCCTTTAATTGGGGACCTGACCAAGGCCTGTAATGGGGGACCTGACCAAGGCCTGTAATGGGGGACCTGACCAAGGCCTGTAATGGGGGACCTGACTAAGGCCTTTAATGGGAGACCTGACCAAGGCCTGTAATGGGGGACCTGACCAAGGCCTTTTATGGGGGACCTGACCATGGTCTTTAATGGGGGACCTGACCAAGGCCTGTAATGGGGGACCTGACCATGGCCTTTAATGGGGCACCTGACCATGGCCTTTAATTGGGGACCTGACCAAGGCCTGTAATGGGGGACCTGACCAAGGCCTTTTATGGGGGACCTGACCATGGTCTTTAATGGGGGACCTGACCAAGGCCTGTAATGGGGGACCTGACCATGGCCTTTAATGGGGCACCTGACTAAGGCCTTTAAATTGGCACCTGACTAAGGCCTTTAATGGGGGACCTGACCAAGGCCTGTAATGAGGGACCTGACTTTAATGGGGGACCTGACCAAGGCCTGTAATGGGAGACCTGACCATGGCCTTTAATGGGGGACCTGACCAAGGCCTTTAATTGGGGACCTGACCATGGCCTTTAATTGGGGACCTGACCAAGGCCTTTAATGGGGAACCTGACCATGGCCTGTAATGGGGGACCTGACCATGGTCTTTAATGGGGGACCTGACCAAGGCATTTAATGGGGGACCTGACCAAGGCCTGTAATGGGGGACCTGACCAAGGCCTGTAATGGGGGACCTGACCATGGCCTTTAATGGGGGAACCTGACCATGGCCTGTAATGGGGGACCTGACCAAGGCCTTTAATTGGGGACCTGACCATGGCCTTTAATGGGGAACCTGACCATGGCCTGTAATGGGGGACGTGACCAAGGCCTTTAATTGGGGACCTGACCAAGGCCTTTAATTGGGGACCTGACCATGGCCTTTAATGGGGAACCTGACCATGGCCTGTAATGGGGGACCTGACCAAGGCCTTTAATTGGGGACCTGACCATGGCCTTTAATTGGGGACCTGACCATGGCCTTTAATTGGGGACCTGACCTTGATATCCAGATATTGCTTTCATGCAGACCCCAGAGAACTCCAAAACATGCTAAGGATTGTTCTTCAACCGTTTCAGAATGTATTTGTTGAATCTTTAAAAGAACGTCATTCTAGATTACAAAGTGCTATTCGGGAGCACAGTTATCGACTTTGTCCTGAAGCCGTTGAACAAGTCAAATCAATGCAATCAGTGGTCGATTCATCAACAAGTCAAATACGGTGATGTGAGAGAAATTATTGAGAACTTTGAATAAATAAATGTTTCCAGTAAGTTTCTTAGCAAACGATCTGCTCTATATTCTCAGTCTAGATGTTCGCATTAGCAAACGATCTGCTCTATACTCAGTCTAGATTTTCTCATTAGCAAACAATCTGCTCTATACTCTCAGTCTAGATGTTCTCATTAGCAAACGATCTGCTCTATACTCTCAGTCTAGATGTTCTCATTAGCAAACGATCTGCTCTATATTCTCAGTCTAGATGTTCTCATGAGCAAACGATCTGCTCTATATTCTCAGTCTAGATGTTCTCATTAGCAAACGATCTGCTCTATATTCTCAGTCTAGATGTTCTCATTAGCAAACGATCTGCTCTATATTCTCAGTCTAGATGTTCTCATTAGCAAACGATCTGCTCTATATTCTCAGTCTAGATGTTCTCATTAGCAAACGATCTGCTCTATATTCTCAGTCTAGATTTTCTCATTTGCAGTCGGTGTGAAAACAGATGTTAACGGCAGGAATAGAAAATATCTCCTCCTTGAACTAAGAGACGTTTCAGATGATGGGATCGGAGGCTGTCTTGCACTACAAATAACCCATCGGAGTGGGAGCATGTGCAATAAGTCTTGCAATATTTCTCACAGCTTTGTAATCCATGAACACAAGACATTACTAGTAAAGACGGACACGACAACACAAAGCAATTTGCCTCCACATTTTCCTCTAAACAAAACAAGGACACATATGAATTGTCACGTGTAAATCACATTTTCAGATAAATGTCATTTAAAATCAAATAAAAAGTACATTCCAGGAACAACATTGGTTACATTAAACATTGGTACATGAACCGTTACTCAGAAACTAAATCTACAGCCTTACTTAAGGCCTTGTCATTAAGCAGTTCATGATAAAGTCGACACCTGTTGTGACAAATACAATTTGATTCGATTTGGTGTTTTAAGAAGTAGAACAATTATTTTTTCATGAAGCCACATTTGTTGTGGTAGCACATAGTAAAAACACAAATATCCTGGATATAAGTGACACTTATTTATAGTTGTGTTCTGTGGGTGTCACTGAGTAGGCTGATATCCCAGATCCTATGCCACAACGCAATCCTGAGGACGATACATCCACAGCGAATTCAACAGATTTGTATCTTTAAAAAAAATAAAATTAACTAATTATTGTATTTGGTTGTTTTTATATAACAACATTGCAACTTTGTCTAGCATTATCTAGTTCAATTGTGGCACGATTCCCACTATTTTCATCCGTTTGTATCAGTATCAATGGGAAACTTTTAATTTGAAGGCAAACCGTCGATTCCACTATTGCTGCTCACGACACACACGCCTTGGAGCGAGAGATGCCAGACTAACTATTATTCGAATGTCTCTCCGGCTATTATTATCAACAAATAACTATTGTTTTTCATTTTTTGATGATAGTTTTAAACAATACCAACGGTGGCGAATTACTTATTTTGTGACAAGTTATGCGAGTTGTGTTGTTTTGGTAAAAGTTGGGGAGCCTTTCGCGCACGTCTCCGGCAGCCAGTCGGTTTCTCGACTAATTAGGGAAATGTTGCTGGTATCCATTGTATTGGAGTTGTCGCACTAGCCAGTCGTCTTCGTTCTCACACTAGGATATTGTCTCTCTGCGATGGCTGAGGCGAGGAGAATGGAGGACGAGGAGCGGGAGAGTTTGAGAGGAGAGCCGAGGGAACCTGTTATAAGACGCCAACCCAGACCGACCAACTCATCTGGAGGTAAAATATCTCACCAAACAACCTTCCCCACAATCTCTGTTTATATTCATTAGTGCACACTGTAGAAAAACGTTTTGCAACGGAACACACAAAAAATAGTGTTTCTTGTTTGTTCTGTCAGTCCTGTTTCAGTAGGTTTTCTTCCATTTGATACCTGGTATGGTTGGCTGGTCTCTGTTGGATAGGAGGAGGAGGAGGAGGAGGACTAGGATTTCATCCCAAATGGCACCCTATTTCCTAGATAGTGCACTCATTTTGATCAGAGCCCAGGTCAAAAATAGTGCACTACATAGGGAATAGGGTGCTGTTTCAGACACTGCTAGGGAGGATGCAAAACACAACAAATCCTCACATTCCTTCAGCCTGGCAGGGAAGACACAAACACATCCTGCAGGCATCAAGTAGAATTGCTCTCTGGGCCAGAGTGAAAAGATCTAGGCCTAGATACTGTCCACAGTCACCACATTTGCTAACTCTGTGTGTGTGTGTGTGTGTGTGTGTGTGTGTGTGTGTGTGTGTGTGTGTGTGTGTGTGTGTGTGTGTGTGTCCTGGCAGGGCCTACCCTCTGCATTCCTGGGGTGAATCAGCTCTCCCTGGTACCTCCTCTCAGAGCACGCACACACACACACCTGCACACAAACGCACGCATGCACACACACACACGCACACACACACACACGCACGCACACACCTGCACACACACACAAATGTGGTGAAGCCTGACATGCTGTTTCAGATATTCCTAAATAAATCCTTCATATCAGCGTTATAATGCATTATAGCTCATGCATAATTAAACTGTAAGCATTCACACTAAGAGCAATTAGGTTGTGTACCAAATGGCACCCTAAATACCGGGCTTCTGGAAAGTATTCAGACCCCTTTTCCACATTTTGTTACTTTACAGCCCTATTCTAAAATGGATTCAATTGTTTTTTCCCCTCATCAATCTACACATAATACCCCATAATGACATCACAATACCCCATAATGACATCACAATACCCCATAATGACATCACAATACCCCATAATGACATCACAATACCCCATAATGACATCACAATACCCCATAATGACATTACAATACCCCATAATGACATCACAATACACCATAATGACATCACAATACCCCATAATGACATCACAATACCCCATAATGACATCACAATACCCCATAATGACATCACAATACCCCATAATGACATCACAATACCCCATAATGACATCACAATACCCCATAATGACATCACAATACCCCATAATGACATCACAATACCCCATAATGACGAAGCAACAACAAAAAAAATCGACATTTTTGCAAATTTATAAAATATGTCAAACTGAAATATCACATTTACTTAAGTATTCAGGCCCTTTACTCAGTAGTTTGTTGAAGCACCTTTGGCATCGATTACAGCCTCGAGTCTTCTTGGGTTTGACGCTACAAGCTTGGCACACCTGTATTTGGGGAGTTTCTCCCATTCTTCTCTGCAGATCCCCTCAAGCTCTGTCAGGTTGGATGGGGAGCGTTGCTGCACAGATATTTTCAGGTCTCTTCAGAGATGTTCGATCGGGTTCATGTCCAGGCTCTGGCTGGGCCAGTTAAGGACATTCAGAGACTTTTCCCGAAGCCACCCCTGCATTGTTTTGGCTGTGTGCTTAGGGTTGTTGTCCTATTGGAAGGTGAACCTTCACCCCAGTCTGAGGTTCTGAGCACTCTGCAGCAGGTTTTCATCAAGTATCTCTCTGTACTTTGCTGCGTTCATCTTTGCGTCTATCCTGACTAGTCTCCCAGTCCCTGCCGCTGAATAACATCCCCACAGCATGATGCTGCCACCACCATGCTTCACCGTAGGGATGGTGCCAGATTTCCTCCATACGTGACGCTTGGCATTCAGGCCAAAGAATTCAATTCTTGGTTTCATCAGACCAGAGGATCTTGTTTCTCATGGTCTGAGAGTCTTTGGGTGCCTTTTGACCAATTCCAAGCTGGCTGTCATGTGCCTTTCACTGAGGAGTGGCTTCCGTCTGGCCAATATACCATAAAGGCCTGATTGGTGGAGTGCTGCAGAGATGGTTGTCCTTCTGGAAGGTTCTCCCATCTCCACAGAGGAACTCTGGAGCTCTGTCAGAGTGACCATCGTGTTCTTGGTCACCTCCCTGACCAAGGCCCTTCTCCCCCGATTGCTCAGTTTGACTGTAAACATAACAAAATGTGGACAAAGTGAAGGGGTCTGAATACTTTCCGAATGCACTGTAGTGCACTACATGGGTTTCCATTAGGGACAAAGCCTTGCTTTCTGGAACCCAGAGAGAGAGTTCCGTTGGACAGCGTTGGACTTTCTTCAGTTTACTACATTCTGGAAGAGATTGGATCCACAAGAACTGTTGGAGTTCTGCTGTAAAATTTCTGTGGATTTTTTGTTTTATCCGAAGCACTGACAGAGGAACTTTAGATGCTGGGGAGTTATCTATCTTTATTCTATTGGACCAGGGGAGTTATCTATCTTTATTATATTGGACCAGGGGAGTTATCTATCTTTATTCTATTGGACCAGGGGAGTTATCTATCTTTATTCTATTGGACCAGGTAAGTTGACTTGAGAACGGGGGAGTTAAAGGGGGAATACGCCTGTTGGAAGCTGATCATCTCCAGGGTGTTAAGAGTGGCCAGGTAAACTGTAGCTACTGTTCTCTCAGTAACCATGCTCTTCTCTCTCTCTCTTCTCTCTCTCTTCTCGCTCTCTCTCTCTTTCTCCCTCTCTTCTCTCTCTCTCTCTTCTCGCTCTCTCTCTCTTTCTCCCTCTTCTCTCTCTCTCTCTTTCTCCCTCTCTTTCTTTCTCTCTCTCTCTTTCTCCCTCTCTCTCTCTCTCTCTCTCTCTCTCTCTCCCTCTCTTCTCTCTTTCTCCCTCTCTTTCTCCCTCTTCTCTCTTTCTCCCTCTCTTCTCTCTTTCTCCCTCTTCCCTCTCTCTCTTTCTCCCTCTTCCATCTCTCTCTTTCTCCCCCTCTTCTCTCTCTCTCTTTCTCCCCCTCTTCTCTCGCTCTCTTTCTCTCTCTCTCTTTCTCCCTCTCTTCTCTCTCTCTCTTTCTCCCTCTCTTGCTCTCAGAGAGGCACAAGGAACACAGACTGAGGTGAGTTCTGACAGATAACTGTCATATTAATTATTACCTTGCTTGACACACACACACAAACACGTGGCTATCAGGTTAGGAGGTATTAACAGGGCTAGTGGTTGGGTGAGGAATTTCCCTCCCGAACAAGTGTAGTAGTCTATCTGACTTCCTCCAATAAACCAATTTAGCAGGACCTCAGGAAGTGTAGCTGCTGCCTTGGAACTAATGGAGATACTTAATAAACCCCAGGAAGAGTAGCTGCTGCCTTGACAGTTCCTGTCAAGGTAGCAGCTACTCTTCCTGGTGTTTATTATGGATCCCCATTAGTTCCTGCCAATTAAGTGTGTGCCCTCTACTCTACGACCACATATTTACAATAGAAAATCCTTGTATGTGTCTGTATAATGCGCATGTTATTGTGTGTTTGTGTGTGTGTATAGTGGGCATGTTATTGTGTGTGTGTGTGTGTGTATAGTGGGTATGTTATTGTGTGTGTATAGTGGGCATGTTATTGTGTGTGTATAGTGGGTATGTTATTGTGTGTGTATAGTGGGTATGTTATTGTGTGTGTATAGTGGGTATGTTATTGTGTGTGTATAGTGGGTATGTTATTGTGTGTGTATAGTGGGCATGTTATTGTGTGTGTATAGTGGGCATGTTATTGTGTGTGTATAGTGGGTATGTTATTGTGTGTGTATAGTGGGTATGTTATTGTGTGTGTATAGTGGGTATGTTATTGTGTGTGTATAGTGGGCATGTTATTGTGTGTGTATAGTGGGTATGTTATCGTGTGTGTATAGTGGGCATGTTATTGTGTGTGTATAGTGGGTATGTTATTGTGTGTGTGTATAGTGGGTATGTTAGTGTGTGTGTATAGTGGGTATGTTATTGTGTGTGTATAGTGGGCATGTTATTGTGTGTGTATAGTGGGTATGTTATTGTGTGTGTATAGTGGGTATGTTATTGTGTGTGTGTAGTGGGCATGTTATTGTGTGTGTATAGTGGGCAAGTTATTGTGTGTGTATAGTGGGTATGTTATTGTGTGTATAGTGGGCATGTTATTGTGTGTGTATAGTGGGTATGTTATTGTGTGTGTGTGTATAGTGGGTATGTTATTGTGAGTGTATAGTGGGTATGTTATTGTGTGTGTATAGTGGGTATGTTATTGTGTGTGTATAGTGGGTATGTTATTGTGTGTGTATAGTGGGTATGTTATTGTGTGTGTATAGTGGGCATGTTATTGTGTGTGTATAGTGGGTATGTTATTGTGTGTGTATATAGTGGGTATGTTATTGTGTGTGTATAGTGGGTATGTTATTGTGTGTGTAAAGTGGGTATGTTATTGTGTGTGTATAGTGGGCATGTTATTGTGTGTGTATAGTGGGTATGTTATTGTGTGTGTATAGTGGGCATGTTATTGTGTGTGTGTATAGTGGGTATGTTATTGTGTGTGTATAGTGGGTATGTTATTGTGTGTGTAAAGTGGGTATGTTATTGTGTGTGTATAGTGGGCATGTTATTGTGTGTGTATAGTGGGTATGTTATTGTGTGTGTATATAGTGGGTATGTTATTGTGTGTGTATAGTGGGTATGTTATTGTGTGTGTATAGTGGGTATGTTATTGTGTGTGTATAGTGGGTATGTTATTGTGTGTGTATAGTGGGTATGTTATTGTGTGTGTATAGTGGGCATGTTATTGTGTGTGTATAGTGGGCATGTTATTGTGTGTGTATAGTGGGTATGTTATTGTGTGTGTATAGTGGGTATGTTATTGTGTGTGTATAGTGGGCATGTTATTGTGTGTGTATAGTGGGTATGTTATCGTGTGTGTATAGTGGGCATGTTATTGTGTGTGTATATTGGGCATGTTATTGTGTGTGTATAGTGGGTATGTTATTGTGTGTGTATAGTGGGCATGTTATTGTGTGTGTGTGTATAGTGGGTATGTTATTGTGTGTGTATAGTGGGTATGCTATTGTGTGTGTATAGTGGGCATGTTATTGTGTGAGTATAGTGGGTATGTTATTGTGTGTGTATAGTGGGTATGTTATTGTGTGTGTATATAGTGGGTATGTTATTGTGTGTGTATAGTGGGTATGTTATTGTGTGTGTATAGTGGGTATGTTATTGTGTGTGTATAGTGGGTATGTTATTGTGTGTGTATAGTGGGTATGTTATTGTGTGTGTATAGTGGGCATGTTATTGTGTGTGTATAGTGGGCATGTTATTGTGTGTGTATAGTGGGTATGTTATTGTGTGTATAGTGGGCATGTTATTGTGTGTGTATAGTGGGTATGTTATTGTGTGTGTATAGTGGGTATGTTATTGTGTGTATAGTGGGCATGTTATTGTGTGTGTATAGTGGGCATGTTATTGTGTGTGTATAGTGGGTATGTTATTGTGTGTGTATAGTGGGTATGTTATTGTGTGTGTATAGTGGGCATGTTATTGTGTGTGTATAGTGGGCATGTTATTGTGTGTGTGTGTATAGTGGGTATGTTATTGTGTGTGTGTGTATAGTGGACATGTTATTGTGTGTGTATAGTGGGTATGTTATTGTGTGTGTATAGTGGGCATGTTATTGTGTGTGTATAGTGGGTATGTTATTGTGTGTGTATATAGTGGGTATGTTATTGTGTGTGTATAGTGGGCATGTTATTGTGTGTGTATAGTGGGTATGTTATTGTGTGTGTATAGTGGGCATGTTATTGTGTGTGTGTGTATAGTGGGTATGTTATTGTGTGTGTATAGTGGGTATGTTATTGTGTGTGTATAGTGGGCATGTTATTGTGTGTGTATAGTGGGTATGTTATTGTGTGTATAGTGGGCATGTTATTGTGTGTGTATAGTGGGTATGTTATTGTGTGTGTATAGTGGGTATGTTATTGTGTGTATAGTGGGCATGTTATTGTGTGTGTATAGTGGGTATGTTATTGTGTGTGTATAGTGGGTATGTTATTGTGTGTGTGTGTGTGTATAGTGGGTATGTTATTGTGTGTGTATAGTGGGCATGTTATTGTGTATGTCTCTTCACAGTCCCCCCTGTTCCATAAGGTGTATTTTTATCTGTTTTTTAATCTGATTCTCCTGCTGCATCAGTTACCTGATGTGGAATAGAGTTCCATGTAGTCGTGGCTCTATGTAGTACTGTGGAATAGAGTTCCATGTAGTCGTGGCTCTATGTAGTACTGTGGAATAGAGTTCCATGTAGTCGTGGCTCTATGTAGTACTGTGGAATAGAGTTCCATGTAGTCGTGGCTCTATGTAGTACTGTGGAATAGAGTTCCATGTGGTCATGGCTCTATGTAGTACTGTGGAATAGAGTTCCATGTAGTCATGGCTCTATGTAGTACTGTGGAATAGAGTTCCATGTAGTCATGGCTCTATGTAGTACTGTGGAATAGAGTTCCATGTAGTCATGGCTCTATGTAGTACTGTGGAATAGAGTTCCATGTTGTCATGGCTCTATGTAGTACTGTGGAATAGAGTTCCATGTAGTCATGGCTCTATGTAGTACTGTGGAATAGAGTTCCATGTAGTCATGGCTCTATGTAGTACTGTGGAATAGAGTTCCATGTGGTCATGGCTCTATGTAGTACTGTGGAATAGAGTTCCATGTAGTCATGGCTCTATGTAGTACTGTGGAATAGAGTTCCATGTAGTCATGGCTCTATGTAGTACTGTGGAATAGAGTTCCATGTAGTCATGGCTCTATGTAGTACTGTGGAATAGAGTTCCATGTAGTCGTGGCTCTATGTAGTACTGTGGAATAGAGTTCCATGTAGTCATGGCTCTATGTAGTACTGTGGAATAGAGTTCCATGTTGTCATGGCTCTATGTAGTAATGTGGAATAGAGTTCCATGTTGTCATGGCTCTATGTAGTACTGTGGAATAGAGTTCCATGTAGTCATGGCTCTATGTAGTACTGTGGAATAGAGTTCCATGTAGTCATGGCTCTATGTAGTACTGTGGAATAGAGTTCCATGTAGTCGTGGCTCTATGTAGTACTGTGGAATAGAGTTCCATGTAGTCGTGGCTCTATGTAGTACTGTGGAATAGAGTTCCATGTAGTCATGGCTCTATGTAGTACTGTGGAATAGAGTTCCATGTAGTCATGGCTCTATGTAGTACTGTGGAATAGAGTTCCATGTAGTCATGGCTCTATGTAGTACTGTTGAATAGAGTTCCATGTAGTCGTGGCTCTATGTAGTACTGTGGAATAGAGTTCCATGTAGTCATGGCTCTATGTAGTACTGTGGAATAGAGTTCCATGTAGTCATGGCTCTATGTAGTACTGTGGAATAGAGTTCCATGTAGTCATGACTCTATGTAGTACTGTGGAATAGAGTTCCATGTAGTCATGGCTCTATGTAGTACTGTGGAATAGAGTTCCATGTAGTCATGGCTCTATGTAGTACTGTGGAACAGAGTTCCATGTAGTCATGTCTCTATGTAGTACTGTGGAATAGAGTTCCATGTAGTCATGGCTCTATGTAGTACTGTGGAATAGAGTTCCATGTAGTCATGGCTCTATGTAGTACTGTGGAATAGAGTTCCATGTAGTCATGGCTCTATGTAGTACTGTGGAATAGAGTTCCATGTAGTCGTGGCTCTATGTAGTACTGTGGAATAGAGTTCCATGTAGTCATGGCTCTATGTAGTACTGTGGAATAGAGTTCCATGTAGTCATGTCTCTATGTAGTACTGTGGAATAGAGTTCCATGTAGTCATGGCTCTATGTAGTACTGTGCTGCTCCCATAGTCTGTTCTGGACTTGGGAACTGTGAAGAGACCTCTGGTGGCATGTCTTGTGGGGTATGCATGGGTGTCTGAGCTGTGTGCCAGTAGTTTAAACAGACCACTGGTGCATTCAACACGTCAATTCCTCTCATAAATACAATTAGTGATGAAGTCAATCTCTTCTCCACTTTGAGCCAGGAGAGATTTACATACATATTATTGATGTTAGCTCTCTGTGTTCATCCAAGGGCCAGCAGTGCTGCTAGCATCTGTTGTATCAATATGTTTTGACCATGACAGTTTACAATCCAGGGTCATCTCAATTTGCTCAATTTCCACATTATTCATTACAAGATTTAGTTGAGGTTTAGGGAAATATTTGGGACTAACTTATTCCTTACCACCCATTCTGAAACTAACTAAAACTCTTTGTTAAGTGTTGCAATCATTTCAGTTGCTGTAGTAGCTGGCGTGTATAGTGTTGAGTCATCAGCACACACAGACACAATGGCTTTACTTAAAGCCAGTGGCATGTTGTTAGTAAAGATTGAAAAAAGTAAGGGGCCTAGACAGCTGCCCTGGGGAATTCCTGATTCTAACTGGATTATGTTGGAGAGGATTCCATTAAAGAACACCATCTGTGTTCTGTTACCTGGATTATGTTGGAGAGGATTCCATTAAAGAACACCATCTGTGTTCTGTTACCTGGATTATGTTGGAGAGGATTCCATTAAAGAACACCCTCTGTGTTCTGTTAGACAGGTAACTCTTTATCCATCAACAACATAGGAATCACTACAAAACATATTTTATGACCTCGTATACACTATATTAGGCCAGCCTGACCTCTTATACACTATATTAGGCCCAGCCTGACCTCTTATACACTATATTAGGCCCAGCCTGACCTCTTATACACTATATTAGGCTCAGCCTGACCTCTTATAGACTATATTAGACCCAGCCTGACCTCTTATACACTATATTAGGCCCAGCCTGACCTCTTATACACTATATTAGGCCCAGCCTGACCTCTTATACACTATATTAGGCCCAGTCTGACCTCTTATACACTATATTAAGCCCAGTCTGACCTCTTATACACTATATTAGGCCCAGCCTGACCTCTTATACACTATATTAGGCCCAGCCTGACCTCTTATACACTATATTAGGCCCAGCCTGACCTCTGATACACTCTATTAGGCCCAGCCTGACCTCTGATACACTATATTAGGCCCAGCCTGACCTCTTATACACTATATTAGGCCCAGCCTGACCTCTTATACACTATATTAGGCCCAGCCTGACCTCTTATACACTATATTAGGCCCAGCCTGACCTCTTATACACTATATTAGGCCCAGCCTGACCTCTTATACACTATATTAGGCCCAGTCTGACCTCTTATACACTATATTAAGCCCAGTCTGACCTCTGATACACTCTATTAGGCCCAGCCTGACCTCTTATACACTATATTAGGCCCAGCCTGACCTCTTATACACTATATTAGGCCCAGCCTGACCTCTTATACACTATATTAGGCCCAGCCTGACCTCTTATACACTATATTAGGCCCAGCCTGACCTCTGATACACTCTATTAGGCCCAGCCTGACCTCTGATACACTCTATTAGGCCCAGCCTGACCTCTTATACACTATATTAGGCCCAGCCTGACCTCTGATACACTCTATTAGGCCCAGCCTGACCTCTGATACACTATATTAGGCCCAGCCTGACCTCTGATACACTATATTAGGCCCAGCCTGACCTCTGATACACTATATTAGGCCCAGCCTGACCTCTTATACACTATATTAGGCCCAGCCTGACCTCTTATACACTATATTAGGCCCAGCCTGACCTCTTATACACTATATTATGCCCAGCCTGACCTCTTATACACTATATTAGGCCCAGCCTGACCTCTGATACACTATATTAGGCCCAGCCTGACCTCTGATACACTATATTAGGCCCAGCCTGACCTCTTATACACTATATTAGGTCCAGCCTGACCTCTGATACACTATATTAGGCCCAGCCTGACCTCTTATACACTATATTAGGCCCAGCCTGACCTCTTATACACTATATTAGGCCCAGCCTGACCTCTTATAGACTATATTAGGCCCAGCCTGACCTCTTATACACTATATTAGGCCCAGCCTGACCTCTTATACACTATATTAGGCCCAGCCTGACCTCTTATACACTATATTAGGCCCAGCCTGACCTCTTATACACTATATTAGGCCCAGCCTAACCTCTGATACACTCTATTAGGCCCAGCCTGACCTCTTATACACTATATTAGGCCCAGCCTGACCTCTGATACACTCTATTAGGCCCAGCCTGACCTCTGATACACTATATTAGGCCCAGCCTGACCTCTGATACACTATATTAGGCCCAGCCTGACCTCTTATACACTGTATTAGGCCCAGGCTGATCTCTGATACACTATATTAGGCCCAGCCTGACCTCTTATACACTATATTAGGCTCAGCCTGACCTCTTATAGACTATATTAGGCCCAGCCTGACCTCTTATACACTATATTAGGCCCAGCCTGACCTCTTATACACTATATTAGGCCCAGCCTGACCTCTTATACACTATATTAGGCCCAGCCTGACCTCTTATACACTATATTAGGCCCAGCCTGACCTCTTATACACTATATTAGGCCCAGCCTGACCTCTTATACACTATATTAGGCCCAGTCTGACCTCTTATACACTATATTAAGCCCAGTCTGACCTCTGATACACTCTATTAGGCCCAGCCTGACCTCTTATACACTATATTAGGCCCAGCCTGACCTCTTATACACTATATTAGGCCCAGCCTGACCTCTTATACACTATATTAGGCCCAGCCTGACCTCTTATACACTATATTAGGCCCAGCCTGACCTCTGATACACTCTATTAGGCCCAGCCTGACCTCTGATACACTCTATTAGGCCCAGCCTGACCTCTTATACACTATATTAGGCCCAGCCTGACCTCTGATACACTCTATTAGGCCCAGCCTGACCTCTGATACACTATATTAGGCCCAGCCTGACCTCTGATACACTATATTAGGCCCAGCCTGACCTCTGATACACTATATTAGGCCCAGCCTGACCTCTTATACACTATATTAGGCCCAGCCTGACCTCTTATACACTATATTAGGCCCAGCCTGACCTCTTATACACTATATTATGCCCAGCCTGACCTCTTATACACTATATTAGGCCCAGCCTGACCTCTTATACACTATATTAGGCCCAGCCTGACCTCTGATACACTATATTAGGCCCAGCCTGACCTCTTATACACTATATTAGGTCCAGCCTGACCTCTGATACACTATATTAGGCCCAGCCTGACCTCTTATACACTATATTAGGCCCAGCCTGACCTCTTATACACTATATTAGGCCCAGCCTGACCTCTTATACACTATATTAGGCCCAGCCTGACCTCTTATACACTATATTAGGCCCAGCCTGACCTCTTATACACTATATTAGGCCCAGCCTGACCTCTTATACACTATATTAGGCCCAGCCTAACCTCTGATACACTCTATTAGGCCCAGCCTGACCTCTTATACACTATATTAGGCCCAGCCTGACCTCTGATACACTATATTAGGCCCAGCCTGACCTCTGATACACTCTATTAGGCCCAGCCTGACCTCTTATACACTATATTAGGCCCAGCCTGACCTCTTATAGACTACATTAGGCCCAGCCTGTCCTCTTATACACTATATTAGGCCCAGCCTGTCCTCTTATACACTATATTAGGCCCAGCCTGACCTCTTATACACTATATTAGGCCCAGCCTTTGGAACTGTGGTTTTCCTAGATATGGCTACTATATTGTGATCACTACATCCGATGGATTTGGATACCGCTTTAAAGCAAATTTCTGCAGTTTTAGTAAAGATGTGATCAATACATATTGATGATTTCATTCCTGTGCTGTTTGTAAATACCCTGGTAGGTTGACTGATAACCTGAACCAGGTTGCAGGCACTGGTTACAGTTTGAAGCTTTTTCCTTGAGTGGGCAGCTTGATGATGGCCAGTCAATATTTAAATCACCCAGAAAATATATCTCTCTGTTGATATCACATACATTATCAAGCATTTCACACGTTATCCAAATACTGACTGTTAACACTCGCTGGTCTATAGCAGCTTCCCACCAGAATGGGCTTTAGGTGAGGCAGATGAACCTGTAGCCATATTACTTCAACAGTATTTAACATTATCCAGATACTGACTGTTAGCACTTGGTGGTCTATAGCAGCTTCCCACCAGAATGGGTTTTAGTTGAGGCAGATGAACCTGTAGCCATATTACTTCAACAGTATTTAACCTGCGCTCCTCTCTAATCTTTACAGGAATGTGGTTCTGAATATAAACAGCAGCACCTCCACCACTGGCATTCCTGTCTTTTCTGTAGATGTTATAACGAATGGGGATCCATAATAAATACACACACACCTTAGCTGTGTTTCTAGAAGGAAACCTGCACTGTGTAATCTGTAATGGAGTAAGATAGCAGGTGAACTTTCTCTTTCCCTTGATTCTTTCCTTCTTCCTTTCCTCCAGCCAAGGTCCTCTGTCCTCCATCAGGGCCGCCATTAAGAGGAGTGAGTATCCCTGTCTTTTTCCCTTTATTACTCTACACAACAACGGATGACTTGTCTGTATATAGGAGCTGCTCCTGGATGAAGTTTCCCCTAGGTACAGATCTAGGATCAGCTTCCCTTCAACAAAGCATAACCTTAATCGTTAGTGGGGAAAAATACAAAGCTGACCCAAGATCAGTGTGTAGGCTAGGGGAACTGTTGTTAGAGCTATAAAGAAATCTTCCCTGGTGTTATTAGCACTTGCCGCTTTCAAGACAACTTAGGAACTGGAAAAATACGAGGTCAAATCGTGGCGTCAGTGATCTGCAGGTCGTAAAGTCAGAGCTCTAGAAAGAGGCCTGAGTTCCAGAGTTGGATTACTCTTCAAAAACCATTTTAGCCAGTTGTACCAGTTTTTTTTCCTGAGTTCCCAGTTGTCTTGAACACGCTGAAGTTGGAAGTCTGATATTTCCATGTTCCCAGTTGTCTTGAACACGCTGAAGTTGGAAGTCTGAGATTTCCAAGTTCCCAGTTGTTTTGAACACGGCATTATGACTAGGCCATCTTATGTTATGAGCTTTATAATGAGTGTGATGGCTAAATTGCCCCTCTTGACCAGGTGTCTGTCCCTTGTGAAAGAGGTTTCTCAGACCTTAATAGTTCTTCCTGGTTCAATAAAAAACGGTGTTTCTCTGTCTCAGCATCAACTAGATCCACTTCCCTGTGCGAGAGCAACCCCAGAGACAGGAGGTAAGTTTACGGCTGAGTTTAGTGACGCATTTCACAGATCAGATCAGATCCGATACACCCAAGTTTAGCTTTCT
Source organism: Oncorhynchus mykiss (assembly GCF_013265735.2). Classification (NCBI taxonomy): domain Eukaryota; kingdom Metazoa; phylum Chordata; class Actinopteri; order Salmoniformes; family Salmonidae; genus Oncorhynchus; species Oncorhynchus mykiss. The sequence goes on along the minus strand of NC_048585.1, from coordinate 62,840,326 downwards.
GGTGTTTTCATCATTATAGATTGAGCTTTGATTACATACCTCTGGCCTGTGGCATACCTCTGGCCTGTGGCATGCCTCTGGCCTGTGGCATGCCTCTGGCCTGTGGTATACCTCTGGCCTGTGGCATACCTCTGGCCGGTGGCATACCTCTGGCCGGTGGCATGCCTCTGGCCTGTGGCATGCCTCTGGCCTGTGGCATGCCTCTGGCCGGTGGCATGCCTCTGGCCGGTGGCATGCCTCTGGCCGGTGGCATGCCTCTGGCCGGTGGCATGCCTCTGGCCTGTGGCATACCTCTGGCCGGTGGCATACCTCTGGCCTGTGGCATACCTCTGGCCTGTGGCATACCTCTGGCCTGTGGCATACCTCTGGCCTGTGGCATACCTCTGGCCTGTGGCATACCTCTGGCCGGTGGCATACCTCTGGCCGGTGGCATACCTCTGGCAGGTGGCATACCTCTGGCCTGTGGCATACTGATGTCCTCTCCATGTTATTAAAGCCGTCCAGAGATCACCATCCTATCAGCTGGGCCACTGGCGTCCAACACCTGGTTCCCCGGGGCTTCTGGGGGATTCCCTCCGCCCCCTCCTCCTGCTGCTATGATCTGGGGTAGTAGTATACCTCATACTATACAGGTAACTAACCCTCCTCTTCCTCATCCCACCACTATGATCTGGGGCAGTACTATACCTCTTACTATACAGGTAACTAACCCTCCTCTTCCTCCTCCCACCACTATGATCTGGGGCAGTACTATACCTCTTACTATACAGGTAACTAACCCTCCTCTTCCCCCTCCTCCCACCACAACAATTTAATCTTCTTATCGACACCCACGTCATCTTCTATAATATGATGGACACCCACGTCATCATTAATATGATGGACACCCACGTCACCATTAATATGATGGACACCCACGTCACCATTAATATGATGGACACCCACGTCACCATTAATATGATGGACACCCACGTCACCATTAATATGATGGACACCCACGTCACCATTAATATGATGGACACCCACGTCATCATTAATATGATGGACACCCACGTCACCATTAATATGATGGACGCCCACGTCATCATTAATATGATGGACACCCACGTCATCTCCTTTAGTATGATGATGGACACCCACGTCATCATTAATATGATGGACACCCACGTCATCTTTAATACGATGATGGACAATGCCAGTCAAAGTTTGGACACACCTACTCATTCAAGGGTTTTTCTTTATTTTTACTATTTTCTACGTTGTAGAATTATAGTGAAGACATCAAAACTATGAAATAACACATATGGAATCATGTAGTAACCAAAAAAGTGTTAAACAAATCAAAATATATTTTATATTTTATAAAAAATAAATGTCCTCTCACTGTCAACTGCATTTATTTTCAGCAAACTTAACATGTGTAAATATTTGTATGAACATAACAAGATTCAACAACTGAGACATAAACTGAACAAGTTCTACAGACATGTGACTAACAAAAATTTAATTATGTGTCCCTGAACAAATGGGGGGGGGGTCAAAATCAAAAGTAACAGTCAGTATCTGGTGTGGCCACCAGCTGCATTAAGTACTGCAGTGCATCTCCTCCTCATGGACTGCACTAGATTTGCACGTTCTTGCTGTGAAATGTTACCCCACTCCTCCACCAAGGCACCTGCAAGTTCCCGGACATTTCTGGGGGGAATGGCACTAGCCCTCACCCTCCGATTCAACAGGTTCCAGACGTGCTCAATGGGATTGAGATCCGGGCTCTTCGCTGGCCATGGCAGAACACTGACATTCCTATCTTGCAGGAAATCATGCACAGAACTAGCAGTATGGCTGGTGGCATTGTCATGCTGGAGGGTCATGTCAGGATGAGCCTGCAGGAAGGGAACCACATGAGGGAGGAGGTCTTCCCTGTAACGCACAGCGTTGAGATTGCCTACAATGACAACAAGCTCAGTCCGATGATGTTGTGACACACCGCCCCAGACCATGACGGACCCTCCACATCCAAATCGATTCCGTTCCAGGATACAGGCCTCGGTGTAACGCTCATTCCTTCTACGATAAACGTGAATCCGACCATCACCCTTGGTGGGACAAAACCACGACTCCTCAGTGAAGACCACCCTCTGCCAGTCCTGACGGTGGGTTTGTGCCCATAGGCGACGTTGTTGCTGGTGATGTCTGGTGAGGATCTGCCTTACAACAGGCCTACAAGCCCTCAGTCCAGCCTCTCTCAGCCTATTGCGGACAGTCTGAGCACTGATGGAGGGATTGTGCGTTCCTGGTGTAACTTTAGCAGTTGTTGTTGCCATCCTGTACCTGTCCCGCAGGTGTGATGTTTGGATGTACCGATCCTGTGCAGGTGTTGTTACACGTGGTCTGCCACTGCGAGGACGATCAGCTGTCCGTCCTGTCTCCCTGTAGAGCTGTCTTAGGCGTCTCACAGTACGAACATTGCAATTTATTGCTCTGGTCACATCTGCAGGCCTCATGCCTCCTTGCAGCATGCCTAAGGCACGTTCACGCAGATAAGCAGGGACCCTGGGCATCTTTCTTTTGGAGTCAGTAGAAAGGCCTCTTTAGTGTCCTAAGTTTTCGTAACTGTGACCTTAATTGCCTACCGTCTGTAAGCTGTTAGTGTCTTAAGGACCGTTCCACAGGTGCATGCTTATTAATTGTTTATGGTTTATTGAACAAGCATGGGAAACAGTGTTTAAACCCTTTACAATGAAGATCTGTGAAGTTATTTAGATTTTTATGAATTATCTTTGAAAGACAGGGTCCTGAAAAAGGGACGTTTTCTTTTTGTGCTGAGTTTATTTGAGATTCTTCAAAGTAGCCACCCTTTGCCTTGATAACAGATTTGCACGCTCTTGGCATTCTCTCAACAAGCTTCGTAAGGTAGTCACCTGGAATGCATTTCCAACAGTCTTGAATGAGATCCCACATATGCTGAGCACTTGTTGGCTGCTTTTCCTTCACTCTGCAGTCCAACTCATCCCAAACCATTTCAATTGGGTTGAGGTTGAGTGATTTTGGAGCCCAGGTCATCTGATTCAGCACTCCATCACTCTCCTTCTTGGTCAAATAGCCCTTACACAGCCTGGAGGTGTGTTTTGTGTCATTGTCCTGTTGAAAAACAAATGCTAGTTCCACTAAGCGCAAACCAGATGGGATGGCGTATTGTTGCAGAAGGCTGTGGTAGCCATGCTGGTTAAGTGTGCCTTGAATTCTAAATAAATCACAGACAGTGTCACCAGCAAAGCACGCCCACACCATCACACCTCCTCCTCCATGCTTCACAGTGGGACCCACACATGCGGAGATCATCCGTTCACCTACTCTGCGTCTCACAAAGATACGGCGGTTAAAACCAAAACTCTCAAATTAGGACTCATCAGACCAAAGGACAGATTTCCACCAATCTAATGTCCATTACTTGTGTTTCTTGGTCCAAGCAAGTCTCTTCTTATTATTGGTGTCCTTTTAGTAGTGTTTTCTTTGCAGTAATTCGACCATGAAGACCTGATTCACACTGTCTCCTCTGAACAGTTGATGTTGAGATGTGTCTGTTACTTGAACTCTGTGAAGCATTTATTTGGGCTGCAATCTGAAGTGCAGTTAACTATACTGAACTTATCCTCTGCAGCAGAGGTAACTCTGGGTCTTCCTTTCCTGTGGCGGTCCTCATGAGAGCCAGTTAACTCTAATGAACTTATCCTCTGCAGCAGAGGTAACTCTGGATCTTCCTTTCCTGTGGTGGTCCTGATGAGAGCCAGCTTCATCATAGCGCTTGATGGTTTTTGCGACTGCACTTGAAGAAACTTTCAAAGTTCTTGAAATTTTCCGGATTGACTGACCTTCATGTCTTTAAAGTAAATATGGACTGTCTTTTTCTCTTTACTTATTTGAGCTGTTCTTGCCATAATGTGGACTCTTCTGCATTCAACCCCTACCTTGTCACAACACAACTGATTGGCTTAAACGCATCAAGAAGGAAAGAAATTCCACAAATGAACTTGTAACAAGGCACACCTGTTAATTGAAATGCATTCCAGGTGACTACCTCATGAAGCTGGTTGAGAGAATGCAGAGAGTATGGAAAACTGTCATCAAGGCAAAGGGTGGCTACTTTGAAGAATCTATATTTTGATTTGTTTTAACACTTTTTAGGTTCCCTGTGTGTTTTTTTTCATAGAGTTTTAATGTATAAAATAGTTCAAATTAAGAAAAACCCTAGAAAGAGTCGGTGTGTCCAAACTGTTGACTGGTGCTGTATGTGAAGAGATACACTCTCTGAGAACCACGAGGGTAAACTAATTGCATATCAGTCGTCTGTCATCACATTTATATTGCTCTTCTGTCTCCGAATACATGTTGCTTTTTGTGTTATAGTAGTATGGTGCTGGTTATTAAAGTTTAAACTAGCATGTTTTGTTAAGGCCTCATCCGCCTGGTTATTAGTTATCATAGGTCATAGTCATTAGTTACCCAATTTATCATTGTACAATTTATGGCATGTCCACCTTAAGAGCCTGTTTGTGTCTTTCTTTCCATTTTAATCTCTTGGTGAGCTGTAAAGGAGGGACTGGCTCACTGGCTTGGGTTTGAGAGAGAGAAAATCCCCTTCATTAGTTATTAGTAACTTTCCCAACAAAATATCTCTCTTTATGCTGAAGTGACAGTGGAGGCTGGTGGAAGGAGTTATAGGAGGATGGGCTCATTGTAATGGCTGGAATGGAATTCACGGAGTCAAACATCTGGTTTCCATACGTTTGATGTGTTTGATACCGTTCCATTAATTCCATTCCAGCTATTACAATGAGCCCATCCTCCTATAACTCCTCCCACCAGCCTCAACTGACAAGTGACTGATATTTTTTAAGACAAACGTATAAAATATATAAAACATATAAATCCACTTCTAACAACAGAACCTGACCAGGTGACTTACCACCTACCTACCTGTACCTTATCTAGTCAGACCATACAGGTAATATACCCTATCCTACCACACCTGACCAGGTAACTTACCACCTACCTACCTATACCTTATCTAGTCAAACCATACAGGTAATATACCCTATCATACCACACCTGACCAGGTAACTTACCACCTACCTGTACCTTTATCTAGTCAGACCATACAGGTAATATACCCTATCATACTACACCTGACCAGGTAACTTACCACCTACCTACCTATACCTTATCTAGTCAGACCATACAGGTAATATACCCTATCATACTACACCTGACCAGGTAACTTACCACCTACCTATACCTTATCTAGTCAGACCATACAGGTAATATACCCTATCATACTACACCTGACCAGGTAACTTACCACCTACCTGTACCTTTATCTAGTCAGACCATACAGGTAATATACCCTATTATACCACACCTGACCAGGTAACTTACCACCTACCTGTACCTTATCTAGTCAGACCATACAGGTAATATACCCTATCATACCACACCTGACCAGGTAACTTACCACCTACCTACCTATACCTTATCTAGTCAGACCATACAGGTAATATACCCTATCATACCACACCTGACCAGGTAACTTACCACCTACCTGTACCTTTATCTAGTCAGACCATACAGGTAATATACCCTATCATACCACACCTGACCAGGTAACTTACCACCTACCTGTACCTTTATCTAGTCAGACCATACAGGTAATATACCCTATCATACCACACCTGACCAGGTAACTTACCACCTACCTGTACCTTATCTAGTCAGACCATACAGGTAATATACCCTATCATACCACACCTGACCAGGTATCTTACCACCTACCTACCTATACCTTATCTAGTCAGACCATACAGGTAATATACCCTATCATACCACACCTGACCAGGTAACTTACCACCTACCTGTACCTTTATCTAGTCAGACCATACAGGTAATATACCCTATCATACCACACCTGACCAGGTATCTTACCACCTACCTACCTATACCTTATCTAGTCAGACCATACAGGTAATATACCCTATCATACCACACCTGACCAGGTAACTTACCACCTACCTGTACCTTATCTAGTCAGACCATACAGGTAATATACCCTATCATACCACACCTGACCAGGTATCTTACCACCTACCTACCTATACCTTATCTAGTCAGACCATACAGGTAATATACCCTATCATATCACACCTGACCAGGTAACTTACCACCTACCTGTACCTTTATCTAGTCAGACCATACAGGTAATATACCCTATCATACCACACCTGACCAGGTAACTTACCACCTACCTGTACCTTTATCTAGTCAGACCATACAGGTAATATACCCTATCATACCACACCTGACCAGGTAACTTACCACCTACCTGTACCTTATCTAGTCAGACCATACAGGTAATATACCCTATCATACCACACCTGACCAGGTAACTTACCACCTACCTGTACCTTTATCTAGTCAGACCATACAGGTAATATACCCTATCATACCACACCTGACCAGGTAACTTACCACCTACCTGTACCTTATCTAGTCAGACCATACAGGTAATATACCCTATCATACCACACCTGACCAGGTAACTTACCACCTACCTGTACCTTTATCTAGTCAGACCATACAGGTAATATACCCTATCATACCACACCTGACCAGGTAACTTACCACCTACCTGTACCTTATCTAGTCAGACCATACAGGTAATATACCCTATCCTACCACACCTGACCAGGTAACTTACCACCTACCTGTACCTTATCTAGTCAGACCATACAGGTAATATACCCTATCCTACCACACCTGACCAGGTGACTTACCACCTACTTGCACCTTATCTAGTCAGACCATACAGGTAATATACCCAATCCTACCACACCTGACCAGGTAACTTATCACCTACCTACCTATACCTTATCTAGTCAGACCATACAGGTAATATACCCTATCATACCACACCTGACCAGGTAACTTACCACCTACCTGTACCTTTATCTAGTCAGACCATACAGGTAATATACCCTATCATACCACACCTGACCAGGTAACTTACCACCTACCTGTACCTTATCTAGTCAGACCATACAGGTAATATACCCTATCATACCACACCTGACCAGGTAACTTACCACCTACCTGTACCTTATCTAGTCAGACCATACAGGTAATATACCCTATCCTACCACACCTGACCAGGTAACTTACCACCTACCTGTACCTTATCTAGTCAGACCATACAGGTAATATACCCTATCATACCACACCTGACCAGGTAACTTACCAGGTAACTTACCACCTACCTGCACCTTATCTAGTCAGACCATACAGGTAATATACCCTATCCTACCACACCTGACCAGGTATCTTACCACCTACCTACCTATACCTTATCTAGTCAGACCATACAGGTAATATACCCTATCATACCACACCTGACCAGGTAACTTACCACCTACCTGTACCTTATCTAGTCAGACCATACAGGTAATATACCCTATCCTACCACACCTGACCAGGTAACTTAACACCTACCTACCTACCTGTACCTTATCTAGTCAGACCATACAGGTAATATACCTTACCACACCTAACCAGGTAACTTACCACCTACCTGTACCTTATCTAGTCAGACCATACAGGTAGTATACCCTATCCTACCACACCTGACCAGGTAACTTACCATCTACCTATCTATACCTTATCTAGTCAGACCATACAGGTAATATACCCTTTCCTACCACACCTGACCAGGTAACTTAACACCTACCTACCTACCTGTACCTTATCTAGTCAGACCATACAGGTAATATACCCTATCCTACCACACCTGACCAGGTAACTTAACACCTACCTACCTACCTGTACCTTATCTAGTCAGACCATACAGGTAATATACCTTACCACACCTAACCAGGTAACTTACCACCTACCTGTACCTTATCTAGTCAGACCATACAGATAGTATACCCTATCCTACCACACCTGACCAGGTAACTTACCACCTACCTACCTATACCTTATCTAGTCAGACCATACAGGTAATATACCCTTTCCTACCACACCTGACCAGGTATCTTACCACCTACCTACCTGTACATTATCTAGTCAGACCATACAGGTAATATAGCCTATCCTACCACACCTGACCAGGTAACTTACGGTATTATCTGTACCTTTCAAGGTTTCAATTCCTGTGGCTGATGGGATGCTATACTCTGGGTTCTGTTATTTCAGGTGTGAGTCATTCATAGTTGTGTTGACGATTTCCCTCCCTCTCTCCATTCCCCTCCTTCTTATGACGAGGTGATTAGAGAGACGAGTCAGGTACAGGTCCAGATGTTGCCTCCCTCCTTCTCCCCCCAACGCTCTGTCTCCACAACTACCATCGCCACGCAGACTGACACTGGACTAGAATTCTCAGCAGTGGCCCACGCCCCCAACCAGAGAGGCTCTGTGGGTAAGAGAGGGGTTGTTTAGGGTGAGGAATCGTACATTAGGAAAGTGATCCAAGAGACATTAGCTGAAAGGGACACGATATAGAATGATTATTAATATTAGATCATGTGTTGTGTTTGTGTAGCCAGGAGACCTCCAAGGCCTCCCAGACCTTCCTATTCCTTTACAGCCAAACTGTTGCACCCTGATGACACAACGTTGCACCCTGATGACACGACGTCGCACGCTGATGACACGACGTCGCACGCTGATGACACGACGTCGCACGCTGATGACACGACGTCGCAAGCTGATGACACGACGTCGCAAGCTGATGACTCACTCATCTTCCTAGAAGACAGTCCAGCACTTCGCACACACACTCAGACCAGCAGACACACCGTCATACACACAGAGGCGACAGCGTTTCACTATGACCTCTTGACCTCTGATCCTTTCTCACCTCTGACCTCTGCCCCTGGCAGCCAAACTGACCAATGGGAGCAGTCCTCCTTCGTCCTCCCCCCTCATTCCACTGTCTTGACAATGCCCTCCGACCCTCCTCTGCCCCATAACCAGCCCAGGCCACGACCTCGCACAAAGAATAGCCTTCGACCAATCAGGAGAGAGGTCAAAGTTCAGACCCTGGTGAGGCTGGGACAGACAGGATGTGAGGTCACAGAGAACCAAGAAGTGAGTCATCAGGGGGGGAAGTACCTTCAGGATCTCCTGGACGCCTTCAGCTCCGACGATTGGGGCTTCCCTGATCACCATAGCAACGACGAAGTAGAGAGCGACTTGAGAAGAGAAGAAGAAGAAGAGGAGGAGGAGGAGGAGGAGGAAGAAGATATGAGAGCCAGGATACAAGCCTTTGAGCTGCAGCAGCAACAGGAGGACCATGGTAACCATGCAGACAGTGACCATGGAGATGGAGCGTTGCTAGGGGGTGGGAAACCTGAACCCCACCCCCGAGTACAAGCACTCCCCAAACCGGCCCCAGTCATCTCCCGGAAACCCTCCCTCTCTGCCAAGACATCCTCCCGCAAAGGATTGTGGGAAGATGGAAGCTCACTTGCGATAGACTTGAACTTGACTGTTGATACAGTTACCACCTCCCAACCCACACCCACTGACCCCTCTCCCAAACCTACCAAGACCCCCTCAAGTACCCCTGTCCCAGTCCTCGCACCCCTACCCCTGCTTCCTAGAAAGCCCCCCTCTGAACCCCAAAGACCAGACCCCCAGGTAAGGCAGACAGAAGGGACCTCCCTACTCCGTCCCCCTCCAAGACCTCCAGTAGCACCCAGGACCAACGGGGCCATGGTACCCCAGGAGAGAAGCACTGTGGTCGACCTACCAACACCAGCGTTACCCCTTAAACTTTCCATAGACCTCCACAGCAACAACATTAGACCAAGTGTTGCTCAGAAGCACAATGCCATGTCATCATCCCGTAGAGCGAGTGGTAAGTGTGTGTGTGTGTGTGTGTCCGTGTCCGTGTCCGTGTGTGTGTGTGTGAGTGTTAAGCACTAAGCTTAAGACAGTTAAGGCAGCCATAGGCTTCGCGTTGGGCCTCATGCCGCGTTCACGTGCAACTAGGAAACTCTGACATTTCCGACTTGCTAACTGAATGTAGGTGTAAGGTGCCGTGTTCAACCAGTTAGCTAGATTGTAATTTTCCAAGTTCCGACTAGCACTTGAACGCGGTTTTAGAACAGACCATAATAGTTCTCAGGCCTTACTGCTTTTATAAAACGGTTGGCGACATATTTACAAAAGATGAATGACATGTTTTCAGTAGTAAATGTATTATATTTTATCCTTCCAACAGAAAATATAGTCCCGGGGGAAAGCCAGTTCTGAGATTCAGAAGTTGGTAACCAAACAGGCTATAGTCCCGGGGGAAAGCCAGTTCTGAGATTCAGAAGTTGGTAACCAAACAGGCTAGTCGTTCATTCTATCCGTCCTGTTTACAATGGTTGCTATGCAAAACAAAACCTTGGCATGTTTCTATGCAGGCTAGCTACTTCTCCTTTGCAAGCTAGCCAACTAAATCTAACACACCATCACATCAATCACATAGCCACAGTAAAAGACAGGAAACTTCTCGATGGCCATGATTGGCTGAGATAATGGGTGGGCTGGACATGCCGAGAGATGAGTTTGGATTGTAGCACGTTTCTGTCTATAATGTGAGCTGGTCGGTATATGTAGGAAATCTAACGCAGCTTTTTAAAGACATCACGTAGTATAACTGCATCAGTGTTGATCTCCACTTTCTGGAGGACCGAGTTTTGAAATCAGTGGAATCAGAGTATGATATATAAGGAGATGGAGAAAATTCTGCTGTTCGATTGCAAATATGCCGACAGAGTCGAAAAGAGAACACACAGAGAAGGCTGTTGTTTTAAAACACCTGTCTCCGGATTACATCTTCAAACTAAGGGCAACAATGGCGTCCGTGACAGAGAGGGAGAAGCGTCCATCCATGTATACGGGTAAGATAGTCTAGCTAGCTACATTTTCAGAAACTACACGTTTCTAATTTTGTCAGAAAGTTGTTTTCATTTCAAGTTAAAGCGTACTGTTAGCTAGCTAGCTAACGTTAACTGGCTGGCTCGTTAGCTAACGCTACATGTATGATCTGTGTAGTAATATTATTTGTATCTCAGACAGCCATTTGCATTGCTAGTTATTAGCCTATATGTTAGTTAGCTATCAGGGTAGTAACGTTATGAGTTTGGATTATGGTTAATTGTTTAGCTAGCTAGATGTCTAAACAAAAGATTCCACTATGCAAGTAACCATTTCAATAGAATGTTCATGATGTCACTGCGACAACTGTCGATAGACGTAGCTGGTGAATTCACTCTGGCTATCTACTCCGATTTCAGAGCACTCTCGTCTGAGTCTGACAGAGCACAGAATGACTGGTGAATTCACTCTGTCTATCTACTCTGATGTCAGAGCACTCTCGTCTGAGTCTGACAGAGCACAGAATGACTGGTGAATTCACTCTGTCTATCTACTCCGATTTCAGAGCACTCTCGTCTGAGTCTGACAGAGCACAGAATGACTGGTGAATTCACTCTGTCTATCTACTCTGATGTCCGAGCACTCTCGTCTGAGAGTGCCAGAGCACAGAATGACTGGTGAATTCACTCTGTCTATCTACTCTGATGTCCGAGCACTCTCGTCTGAGAGTGCCAGAGCGCAGGATAACTGGTGAATTTACGAACGCTCAACACACGTTGAATATGGCCGGTGTCAGTAAACGTTGGAGGGAAAAAAATGAATTCAATTGTTACCAGCAGCACAGTTACAGTCACCAACACTCTGGGTATCATAAAAACAGCTTAACCAGCTCTGCTAGGGTGAGCGGTTCTCTTATTTGTGTCTGGAAGTAGTTAGCCAACTTTAGCTATTGTTAGGTCAGAACGCTCGGATCAACCCTACTCTGCCGGAGCATCCACTGAACGGAACGTACAATCTGACAGCGCTCTGGGCATTAGTAAACCCACTCCAGATTGAATTTACGAACCCAACCGTAGTATAAATTCAGTCTGTCCTTATCCTTAGACTGCTTTAAGATACTTCTTATTTTTAACCTTTATTTAACAAGTCAGTTAAGAACTAATTATTATTTACAATGACGGTCTACCAGAGAACAGTGGGTTAACTGGTCTAGGAACAGTGGGTTAACTGGCCTAGGAACAGTGGGTTAACTGGTCTAGGAACAGTGGGTTAACTGGCCTAGGAACAGTGGGTTAACTGGTCTAGGAACAGTGGGTTAACTGGCCTAGGAACAGTGGGTTAACTGGTCTAGGAACAGTGGGTTAACTGGTCTAGGAACAGTGGGTTAACTGGTCTAGGAACAGTGGGTTAACTGGTCTAGGAACAGTGGGTTAACTGGCCTAGGAACAGTGGGTGAACTGGCCTAGGAACAGTGGGTTAACTGGTCTAGGAACAGTGGGTTAACTGGTCTAGGAACAGTGGGTTAACTGGCCTAGGAACAGTGGGTTAACTGGTCTAGGAACAGTGGGTTAACTGGCCTAGGAACAGTGGGTTAACTGGTCTAGGAACAGTGGGTTAACTGGTCTAGGAACAGTGGGTTAACTGGTCTAGGAACAGTGGGTTAACTGGCCTAGGAACAGTGGGTTAACTGGTCTAGGAACAGTGGGTTAACTGGTCTAGGAACAGTGGGTTAACTGGTCTAGGAACAGTGGGTTAACTGGTCTAGGAACAGTGGGTTAACTGGTCTAGGAACAGTGGGTTAACTGGTCTAGGAACAGTGGGGTTAACTGGTCTAGTAACAGTGGGTTAACTTCCTGTTCAGGGGCAGAACATCAGATCTTTTTTTTTACCTTGTCAGCTCAGGGATTTGATCTTACATCCTTTTGGTTACTAGTCCAAAACTCTAACAACTAGGCTACCTGCCGAACAACGATGTAACTTAACAAAATGTGGAAAAAATCAAGGGGTCTGAATACTTTCTGAATGCACTGTACACATCCTACACAAACACAAACAACACAAACACACCACACCCTACACAAACACAGCACACACAAACACACCCTACACAAACACACCCTACACTGCCTTGTTCAGCTACAGAACTACATATTTTTACCTTGTCAGCTCAGGGATTCGATCCACCAAACTTTCGGTTACTGGCCCAGCGCTCTAACCACTAGTGATTGTAAAGCAACCCACCGTGTAAAGCAAGAAAATGCCTGATCGTGTGTAAACATAACTACGTGTGTGTGTGTGTGTGTGTGTGTGTGTGTGTCTTAGTCAGTCATTCAGTTTCCTGTGTGAACATCAAGTTATGGACATAACTGTTACCTGTGACTGTAAAAGCATACATTTTCTCTCACTAACTGAGAGTTTTCAACCTTCTCCTCTTCTCTCTCCAGTGCCCCTATCTGCGTCCGGACTAGCCGTACCTGACAACAGGAGACCCTCTCTGGTCTCTAAACCCTCCATCCAGACCCCCATACCCACATCCCTAGTACCCCTAACCCTGGCCCTGGCTCCACCCCCAATGGGTCCTAGACCTCCAGTCTTATCCTCAGCTCCAGCCCAAAAGAAAACCCCACTGGTCTCCTCAGAGTGTGAACCTCCTCTTCCTCCTCGGTAAGTGTGTGTGTGTGTGTGTCCTGGACTCCTGATAGACTTTGAGTTTGTAGCTGCTCTCCAGTTGACACATAGAATACTATTAAAAATGGTGAATACCACAGCATTGTTTTAATACTCCTTTGTGATTGGCTAGAAGGGGCATTCTAGAATGGACATTAAAACCAACTATAGGGACAGTTGGAAAAGATACCGGGGACACCTTGGATGGGTGATATGTGTTGTTTTCCAGGGTCAGCCGTAGTAGTATGCCGGCCCTGGAGCAAATTAAGGTTAACTGCCTTTCTCAAGGGCACACAGATTTTCCACCTTGTCTCGGCTTGGGTATTTCAACCAGCGACTTTAAATTACGGGCCCAACGCTCTAACCGTTAGGCTACCTGCCACTTACACATGCAGACCGTACTTGCTACAAAGTTACACAAAGATAAACCAACAACCACACAAACTGAAATGGTTAGTGTCACTATGCTGTCAAATCCTCCCTCATGTTTCTAGTTTAGTGTCACTATGCTGTCAAATCCTCCCTCATGTTTCTAGTTTAGTGTCACTATGCTGTCAAATCCTCCCTCATGTTTCTAGTTTAGTGTCGCTATGCTGTCAAATCCTCCCTCATGTTTCTAGTTTAGTGTCGCTATGCTGTCAAATCCTCCCTCATGTTTCTAGTTTAGTGTCGCTATGCTGTCAAATCCTCCCTCATGTTTCTAGTTTAGTGTCACTATGCTGTCAAATCCTCCCTCGTGTTTCTAGTTTAGTGTTGCTATGCTGTCAAATCCTCCCTCGTGTTTCTAGTTTAGTGTCACTATGCTGTCAAATCCTCCCTCGTGTTTCTAGTTTAGTGTCACTATGCTGTCAAATCCTCCCTCGTGTTTCTAGTTTAGTGTTGCTATGCTGTCAAATCCTCCCTCGTGTTTCTAGTTTAGTGTCACTATGCTGTCAAATCCTCCCTCGTGTTTCTAGTTTAGTGGTGCTATGCTGTCAAATCCTCCCTCGTGTTTCTAGTTTAGTGTCACTATGCTGTCAAATCCTCCCTCGTGTTTCTAGTTTAGTGTCACTATGCTGTCAAATCCTCCCTCATGTTTCTAGTTTAGTGTCGCTATGCTGTCAAATCCTCCCTCATGTTTCTAGTTTAGTGTCGCTATGCTGTCAAATCCTCCCTCATGTTTCTAGTTTAGTGTCACTATGCTGTCAAATCCTCCCTCGTGTTTCTAGTTTAGTGTTGCTATGCTGTCAAATCCTCCCTCGTGTTTCTAGTTTAGTGTCACTATGCTGTCAAATCCTCCCTCGTGTTTCTAGTTTAGTGTCACTATGCTGTCAAATCCTCCCTCGTGTTTCTAGTTTAGTGTTGCTATGCTGTCAAATCCTCCCTCGTGTTTCTAGTTTAGTGTCGCTATGCTGTCAAATCCTCCCTCATGTTTCTAGTTTAGTGTCGCTATGCTGTCAAATCCTCCCTCATGTTTCTAGTTTAGTGTCGCTATGCTGTCAAATCCTCCCTCATGTTTCTAGTTTAGTGTCACTATGCTGTCAAATCCTCCCTCGTGTTTCTAGTTTAGTGTTGCTATGCTGTCAAATCCTCCCTCGTGTTTCTAGTTTAGTGTCACTATGCTGTCAAATCCTCCCTCGTGTTTCTAGTTTAGTGTCGCTATGCTGTCAAATCCTCCCTCATGTTTCTAGTTTAGTGTCGCTATGCTGTCAAATCCTCCCTCATGTTTCTAGTTTAGTGTCACTATGCTGTCAAATCCTCCCTCGTGTTTCTAGTTTAGTGTTGCTATGCTGTCAAATCCTCCCTCGTGTTTCTAGTTTAGTGTTGCTATGCTGTCAAATCCTCCCTCGTGTTTCTAGTTTAGTGTCACTATGCTGTCAAATCCTCCCTCGTGTTTCTAGTTTAGTGTTGCTATGCTGTCAAATCCTCCCTCGTGTTTCTAGTTTAGTGTCACTATGCTGTCAAATCCTCCCTCGTGTTTCTAGTTTAGTGGTGCTATGCTGTCAAATCCTCCCTCGTGTTTCTAGTTTAGTGTCACTATGCTGTCAAATCCTCCCTCGTGTTTCTAGTTTAGTGTCACTATGCTGTCAAATCCTCCCTCGTGTTTCTAGTTTAGTGTCACTATGCTGTCAAATCCTCCCTCGTGTTTCTAGTTTAGTGTCACTATGCTGTCAAATCCTCCCTCATGTTTCTAGTTTAGTGTCACTATGCTGTCAAATCCTCCCTCGTGTTTCTAGTTTAGTGGTGCTATGCTGTCAAATCCTCCCTCATGTTTCTAGTTTAGTGTCACTATGCTGTCAAATCCTCCCTCGTGTTTCTAGTTTAGTGGTGCTATGCTGTCAAATCCTCCCTCATGTTTCTAGTTTAGTGTCACTATGCTGTCAAATCCTCCCTCGTGTTTCTAGTTTAGCGGTGCTATGCTGTCAAATCCTCCCTCGTGTTTCTAGTTTAGTGGTGCTATGCTGTCAAATCCTCCCTCATGTTTCTAGTTTAGCGGTGCTATGCTGTCAAATCCTCCCTCGTGTTTCTAGTTTAGTGGTGCTATGCTGTCAAATCCTCCCTCATGTTTCTAGTTTAGTGGTGCTATGCTGTCAAATCCTCCCTCGTGTTTCTAGTTTAGTGTCACTATGCTGTCAAATCCTCCCTCATGTTTCTAGTTTAGTGTCACTATGCTGTCAAATCCTCCCTCATGTTTCTAGTTTAGTGTCACTATGCTGTCAAATCCTCCCTCATGTTTCTAGTTTAGTGTCACTATGCTGTCAAATCCTCCCTCATGTTTCTAGTTTAGTGTCACTATGCTGTCAAATCCTCCCTCATGTTTCTAGTTTAGTGGAATAATGGAATAGACAACAGGTGGAAATTATAGGCAATTAGCAAGATACCCCCAATAAAGGAGTGGTTCTGCAGGTGGTGACCACAGATCACTTCTCAGTTCCTATGCTTCCTGGCTGATGTTTTGGTCACTTTTGAATGCTGGCGGTGCTTTCACTCTAGTGGTAGCATGAGACTGAGTTTACAACCCACACAAGTGGCTCAGGTAGTGCAGCTCATCCAGGAAGGTTTGCTGTGTCTGTCAGCGTAGTGTCCAGAGCATGGAGGCGCTACCAGGAGACAGGCCAGTACATCAGGAGACGTGGAGGAGGCCGTAGGAGGGTAACAACCCAGCAGCTGGACCGCTACCTCCGCCTTTGTGTAAGGAGGAGCAGGAGGAGCACTGCCAGATTCCTGCAAAATGACCTCCAGCAGGCCACAAATGTGCATGTGTCTGCTCAAACGGTCAGAAACAGACTCCATGAGGGTGGTATGAGGGCCCGACATCCACAGGTGGGGGTTGTGCTTACAGCCCAACACCGTGCAGAACGTTTGGCATTTGCCAGAGGACACCAAGATTGGCAAATTCGCCACTGACGCCCTGTGCTCTTCACAGATGAAAGCAGGTTCACACTGAGCACGTGACAGACGTGGCAGTCTGGAGACGCCGTGGAGAACGTTCTGCTGCCTGCAACATCCTCCAGCATGACGGAGGATTTGGCGGTGGGTCAGTCATGATGTGGGGTGGCATTTTTTGGGGGGCCGCACAGCCCTCCATGTGCTCGCCAGAGGTAGCCTGACTGTCATTAGGTACCGAGATGAGATCCTCAGACCCCTTGTGAGACCATATGCTGGTGCGGTTGGCCCTGGGTTCCTCCTAATACAAGACAATGCTAGACCTCATGTGGCTGGAGTGTGTCAGCAGTTCCTGCAAGAGGAAGGCATTGGTGCTATGGACTGGCCCGCCCGTTCCCCAGACCTGAATCCAATTGAGCACATCTGGGACATCATGTCTCGCTCCATCCACCAACACCACATTGCACCACAGACTGTCCAGGAGTTGGCGGATGCTTTGTCCAGGTCTGGGAGGAGATCCCTCAGGAGACCATCCACCACCTCATCAGGAGCATGCCCAGGCGTTGTAGGGAGGTCATACAGGCACGTGGAGGCCACACACACTACTGAGCCTCATTTTGACTTGTTTTAAGGACATTACATCAAAGTTGGATCAGCCTGTAGTGTGGTTTTCCACTTTAATTTTGAGTGTGACTCCAAATCCAGACCTCCATGGGTTGATACATTTGATTTCCATTGATAATTTTTGTGTGATTTTGTTGTCAGCACATTCAACTATGTAAAGAAAAAAGTATTTAATAAGAATATTTCATTCATTTAGATCTAGGATGTGTTATTTTAGTGTTCCCTTTATTTTTTTGAGCAGTGTATTTGGGCTAGCTTCTAGCCTAGTGTTTGATATGCAATGCGTTCTCCTCGTAATGAACAGTCAGTGTCGACAAGTGTCCTGATGAGATGGCCCTCTACCAGGCAAAATCAGGCATCATCAGCTCATTGTTATGGATGTTTCCAAATTAATGTCAATAGACAACAGCTTAAACAAATGCAAGTACAGTTACTTTGCTGTTATTCTGGCTGCAGAGGTCGTGAATGTGTTAGCTGTAGCTAGTTGGCTAGCACGGGACAAGTTCATCTAGAATGAACAACTGGGTGGTGTCCTTAAATATAGAATGAACAACTGGGTGGTGTCCTTAAATATAGAACTAATAGAATGAACAACTGGGTGGTGTCCTTAAATATAGAATGAACAACTGGGTGGTGTCCTTAAATATAGAACTAATAGAATGAACAACTGGGTGGTGTCCTTAAATATAGAATGAACAACCGGGTGGTGTCCTTAAATATAGAATGAACAACTGGGTGGTGTCCTTAAATATAGAACTAATAGAAGGAACAACTGGGTGGTGTCCTTAAATATAGAATGAACAACCGGGTGGTGTCCTTAAATATAGAATGAACAACTGGGTGGTGTCCTTAAATATAGAATGAACAACTGGGTGGTGTCCTTAAATATATAACTAATAGAATGAACAACTGGGTGGTGTCCTTAAATATAGAATGAACAACTGGGTGGTGTCCTTAAATATAGAACTAATAGAATGAACAACTGGGTGGTGTCCTTAAATATAGAATGAACAGCTGGGTGGTGTCCTTAAATATAGAATGAACAACTGGGTGGTGTCCTTAAATATAGAATGAACAACTGGGTGGTGTCCTTAAATATAGAATAAACAACTGGGTGGTGCCCTTAAATATGGAATGAACAACTGGGTGGTGTCCTTAAATATAGAATGAACAACTGGGTGGTGTCCTTAAATATAGAACTAATAGAAGGAACAACTGGGTGGTGTCCTTAAATATAGAATGAACAACGGGGTGGTGTCCTTAAATATAGAATGAACAACTGGGTGGTGTCCTTAAATATAGAATGAACAACGGGGTGGTGTCCTTAAATATAGAATGAACAACTGGGTGGTGTCCTTAAATATAGAACTAATAGAAGGAACAACTGGGTGGTGTCCTTAAATATAGAATGAACAACTGGGTGGTGTCCTTAAATATAGAACTAATAGAATGAACAACTGGGTGGTGTCCTTAAATATAGAATGAACAACTGGGTGGTGTCCTTAAATATAGAACTAATAGAATGAACAACTGGGTGGTGTCCTTAAATATAGAATGAACAACGGGGTGGTGTCCTTAAATATAGAATGAACAACGGGGTGGTGTCCTTAAATATAGAATGAACAACTGGGTGGTGTCCTTAAATATAGAATAAACAACTGGGTGGTGTCCTTAAATATGGAATGAACAACTGGGTGGTGTCCTTAAATATAGAACTAATAGAATGAACGATTAGCAACCAAAAGATGAGAAATGATTAATTATCTTATAAAATACCAATGTTTATTTATACCGGTAAATGTGTGTTTTAGTGTTGTTTTGTTTGGTAACTGTGGTATGAGCGGGAAAAACAATTCCGTCCTGTACATGAACTACTCTGTAGTCCTCAGAGCCTCTCTAGTCGTCTGTGGTCCTCAGAGCCTCTCTAGTCGTCTGTGGTCCTCAGAGCCTCTCTAGTCGTCTGTGGTCCTCAGAGCCTCTCTAGTCTTCTGTGGTCCTCATACCCTCTCTAGTCTTCTGTAGTCCTCATACCCTCTCTAGTCGTCTGTGGTCCTCATACCCTCTCTAGTCTTCTGTAGTCCTCAGAGCCTCTCTAGTCTTCTGTAGTCCTCAGAGCCTCTCTAGTCGTCTGTGGTCCTCATACCCTCTCTAGTCGTCTGTGGTCCTCATACCCTCTCTAGTCTTCTGTGGTCCTCATACCCTCTCTAGTCGTCTGTGGTCCTCATACCCTCTCTAGTCTTCTGTGGTCCTCATACCCTCTCTAGTCGTCTGTGGTCCTCATACCCTCTCTAGTCTTCTGTGGTCCTCATACCCTCTCTAGTCTTCTGTGGTCCTCATACCCTCTAGTCTTCTGTGGTCCTCATACCCTCTCTAGTCTTCTGTGGTCCTCATACCCTCTCTAGTCTTCTGTGGTCCTCATACCCTCTCTAGTCTTCTGTGGTCCTCATACCCTCTCTAGTCTTCTGTGGTCCTCATACCCTCTCTAGTCGTCTGTGGTCCTCATACCCTCTCTAGTCTTCTGTGGTCCTCATACCCTCTCTAGTCTTCTGTGGTCCTCATACCCTCTCTAGTCTTCTGTGGTCCTCATACCCTCTCTAGTCGTCTGTGGTCCTCATACCCTCTCTAGTCTTCTGTGGTCCTCATACCCTCTCTAGTCTTCTGTGGTCCTCATACCCTCTCTAGTCTTCTGTGGTCCTCATACCCTTAGACCCTCTGTAGTTCTCTGCGTCGTCCATTATTTCCAAGGTAATGTACAGAACGTCAGCATTCATTTCTTACATAATAACTCTCTCCTCTCCTCTCCGTGTATGTCAGACCCCAGGGAGTGTTTAAGATGCTCCCTCTCCGCCCCCCTCCCATGAAGACTGTTCCTGGTCGACACCCACCTCTCCAGGCTGTCTCCTCCTCCTACTCTACCACATCATCCAATCAGCCACCCCCTGCCCAGGCTGTAGCCGCCCTCGCTTCTACATCAGCCAACCAACAGGCTGTCCCTGGCCCCTGCACCACTCCATCAGCCAATCAGCCGCAGGTTCAGAGAGCACCAAAGAAAGGCCCCCCTCTACCCCTCCGACCCAGGCCTGGACACCCCCTGTACAAGAGTTACATGGTAATCACAAACATCTACTTTGGCTATACATTGGCTTTAAATATATACAGAGTATTCAGACCCTTTGACTTTTTACACATTTTGTTACGTTACAGCCTTATTCTAAAATGTATTCAATAGTTTTTTTCCCCCTCATCAATCTACACACAATACCCCAGAATGACATCACAATACCCCAGAATGACATCACAATACCCCATAATGACATCACAATACCCCAGAATGACATCACAATACCCCATAATGACATCACAATACCCCAGAATGACATCACAATACCCCATAATGACATCACAATACCCCATAATGACATCACAATACCCCACAATGACATCACACTACCTCATAATGACATCACACTACCCCATAATGACATCACAATACCCCATAATGACATCACAATACCCCATAATGACATCACAATACCCCAGAATGACATCACAATACCCCAGAATGACATCACAATACCCCAGAATGACATCACAATACCCCATAATGACATCACAATACCCCATAATGACATCACAATACCCCAGAATGACATCACAATACCCCAGAATGACATCACAATACCCCATAATGACATCACAATACCCCATAATGACATCACAATACCCCAGAATGACATCACAATACCCCATAATGACATCACAATACCCCAGAATGACATCACAATACCCCATAATGACATCACAATACCCCAGAATGACATCACAATACCCCATAATGACATCACAATACCCCATAATGACATCACAATACCCCACAATGACATCACACTACCTCATAATGACATCACACTACCCCATAATGACATCACAATACCCCATAATGACATCACAATACCCCATAATGACATCACAATACCCCAGAATGACATCACAATACCCCAGAATGACATCACAATACCCCAGAATGACATCACAATACCCCATAATGACATCACAATACCCCATAATGACATCACAATACCCCAGAATGACATCACAATACCCCAGAATGACATCACAATACCCCATAATGACATCACAATACCCCATAATGACATCACAATACCCCATAATGACATCACAATACCCCATAATGACATCACAATACCCCATAATGACATCACAATACCCCACAATGACATCACAATACCCCATAATGACATCACAATACCCCACAATGACATCACACTACCTCATAATGACATCACACTACCCCACAATGACATCACAATACCACACAATGACATCACAATACCCCACAATGACATCACAATACCCCACAATGACATCACAATACCACACAATGACATCACAATACCCCACAATGACATCACACTACCTCATAATGACATCACAATACCACATAATGACAAAGTGTGATATTTGAATGGTCTGGTAGCATTTAAATTTATAAAAAATAAAAAATGTAAATATCACATTTACATAAGTATTCAGACCCTGTACTTTGTTGAAGCACCTTCGGCAGCGATTACAGCCTCCAGCATTCTTGGGTATGACGCTACAAGCTTGGCACACCTGTATTTGGGGAGTTTCTCCCATTCTTCTCTGCATATCCTCTCAAGCTCTGTCAGGTTGAATGGGGAGCGTCGCTGAACAGATATTTTCAGGTCGCTTTTAATACATTTACAAACATTTCTATAAACCTGTTTCTGCTTCGTCATTATGGGGTATTGTGTGTAGATTGAAAAAAACTATTGAATCCATTTTAGAATAAGGCTGTAAGGTAACAAAATGTGGAAAAGGAAACGGAAATTTCTGAATGCACCTTAGGACCATATATGGTTGTATATGTACAAGTCAAAGCTTGGACACCTACTCATTCAAGGGTTTTTCTTTCTTCTTATGAAGGGTCTGGTAGGTATAATCAGTGTTAGCATGTTAGCATGTCTGAAGGGTCTGGTAGGTGTAATCAGTGTTAGCATGTTAGCATGTCTGAAGGGTCTGGTAGGTATAATCAGTGTTAGAATGTTAGCATGTCTGAAGGGCCTGCTAGGTATAATCAGTGTCTGAATGTATAATATAATCATAATCATATAATCATATAATCATAATCATATAATCATGTCTGAAGGGTCTTGGATCCCACCTCTGAGGACAACAGCCAATCTTAGCCTCCTTCTGATAACAACAGCCAATCATCTGTCCTCCTTCAGCCCATCCTTCCATCTCAACCCAGTGGAGAGAAGTCCCAGCTGGTCACAGCACCTGTCAGGTAAGGCACACAGACAGACAGACAGACAGACAGACAGACAGACAGACAGACAGACAGACAGACAGACAGACAGACAGACAGACAGACAGAGAGACACACAGACAGACAGAGAGACACACAGAGAGACACACAGACAGACAGAGAGACACACAGACAGAGAGACAGAGACACACAGACAGAGACAGACAGACAGACAGACAGACAGACAGTAATGTATTGTTGACCCCTCTCTGTGTGAGCTAGTGGTCTGAGGTGTGTTGCACAGTTCGACTTCGAGGGGGAGGAGGAAGACGAGCTGACCTTCTACGAGGGTGATGTCATCTCTCTGACGGAGGTGATTGGTCAGGAGTGGGGGCGGGGACAGATCCACGGGCGAATAGGAATCTTCCCTCTGGCCTTCACGGAGGTCCTTGAGGAACCGCCTCCGTCGGCAGGGAATCAGCCCGTTGTCGAGAAGACCACGAAGATGGACTCCTCAGGTGAGCGAGACCCACGGTCCTTCAGTTACTCAACTATAAGACCTTGATTAGACCCAAGGTCCTTCAGTTACTCAACTATAAGACCTTGATTAGACCCAAGGTCCTTCAGTTACTCAACTATAAGACCTTGATTAGACCCAAGGTCCTTCAGTTACTCAACTATAAGACCTTGATTAGACCCACGGTCCTTCAGTTACTCAACTATAAGACCTTGATTAAACCCAAGGTCCTTCAGTTACTCAACTATAAGACCGTGATTAGACCCAAGGTCCTTCAGTTACTCAACTATAAGACCTTGATTAGACCCAAGGTCTTTCAGTTACTCAACTATAAGACCTTGATTAGACCCACGGTCCTTCAGTTACTCAACTATAAGACCTTGATTATACCCACGGTCCTTCAGTTACTCACTTGTAAGACCTTGATTAGACCCAAGGTCCTTCAGTTACTCAACTATAAGACCTTGATTAGACCCAAGGTCCTTCAGTTACTCAACTATAAGACCTTGATTAGACCCACGGTCCTTCAGTTACTCAACTATAAGACCTTGATTAGACTTTGCCTTTTAAGTTCCAGACATTTAATCAACAATCGTTTCTTTCTTGACCAAAGCTAAAATATACAGTCGTGGCCAAAAGTTTTGAGAATGACACAAAAATGTATTTCCACAACATTTGCTGATTCAGTGTCTTTATAATTTTTTGTCAGATGTTAACTATGGAATACTGAAGTATAATTACAAGCATTTCATAAGTGTCAAAGGCTTTTATTGACAATTACATGAAGATGATGCAAAGAGACAATATTTGCAGTGTTGACCCTTCTTTTTCAAGACCTCTGCAATCTGCATGCTGTCAATTAACTTCTGGGCCCCATCCTGACTGATGGCAGTCCACTGATGGCATTCTTCCAATGCTTGGAGTTTGTCAGAATTTGTGGATTTTTGTTTGTCCTTATTGTTTGCCTCTTGAGGATTGACCATAAGTTCTCAATGGGATTAAGGTCGCGGGAGTTTCCTGGCCATGGACCCAAAATATCGATATTTTGTTCCCAGAGCCCCTTAGCTATCACTTTTGCCTTATGGCAAGGTGCTCCATCATACTGGAAAAGGCATTGTTCGTCACCAAATTGTTCCTGCAAAAAATGTGAGTGAGCCCACTCCCCACACATGAATGGTCTCAGGATGCTTTACTGTTGGCATGACACAGGACTGATGGTAGCGCTCACCTTGTCTTCTCTGGACAAGGATCTGTGGTTCCAGCAGAGGGCGCTGATCAGAGTAACGCAGCGTGTCGACTGGACCAGAGGAACACTGGACGGACGGGGAGGGAGTGTTCCCCACTACTTACACACACACCTGTAACGCAGGTGAAGTTGCCCGTAGACACTGCTCTTGGGTCAGTTTTGTGTTTCCCCCACTAATGGTTGTTAGGATTGGAGAAGGGGAAGCTGATCCTAGATCTGTACCTAAGGGAGACTTCACCCTGGGCTAACACACACACACATGTTGTTCAGAGTTTAACCATGCTCCATGCTCCTCTCTGCAGCCCAGCCAATGAGGGACCAGCCTGTGGCCAAGGGCGTGGCCAAGGTCCTGTTTGATTTCAGTGCAGAGTGAAGATAAACTCTCACTAAAGGTAGGCTTGCTCAGCTCTGTGTGTTTCAGGGTTTTTCCGTTACAGGCTGACCACACCCCTCGCGAGTGTTGCAAAATTAATTTAGAAATCTATGTTATTCAATTATTGCACCAACGAGCGTCTGTGTTGCCAAGGGCAACACGGAACCCAAAGTGGCGGCGTGCGTAAATGTATTTTGTCCCCCTACACCAAACGCGATCACGACACGCAGGTTATAATATCAAAACAAACTCATTACATTACATTAACTCATTACATTAATTTGGGAACAGATCGAAAAGCATTAAACATTTATGGCTAGTTAGCTAGTTAGCTTGCACTTGCTAGTTAATTTGTCTTATTTAGCGAGCTTGCTGTTACTAGCTAATTTGTCCTGGGATATTAACATTGAGTTGTTATTTTTACCTGAAATGCACAAGGTCCTCTACTCCGACAAATCCACACATAAAACAGTCACCTGAATTGTTTCTAGTCATCTCTCCTCCTTCCAGGTCTTTTCTTCTCTTGACTTTATATTGCGATTGGCAACTTTCATAAATTAGGTGCATTACCGCCACTGACCTCGTTCGTCTTTCAGTCACCCACCTGCTTCTATAAACCAATGAGGAGATGGCACGTGCTTCTATAAACCAATGAGGAGATGGGAGAGGCAGGACTTGCAGCGCTGCGTCAGAAATAGAACTGACTTCTCTTTTTGCCCTTGGCAACGCAGACGCTCGTTGGCGTGTGTGAGCAGTGTGGGTGCAATAATTGAATAACATGGATTTCTACATTTATTTTGCAACACTCGCGCACGGTGTAGTCAGCCTGTAAAATAGAATAGAATATACAGTTTTGTAATGATGTGCAAATAGTTGAAGTACAAAAGGGAAAATAAACTCTCTCTCCCCTCTTCCCTCTTTCTCTTCCCCCTCTCTCTCCCCTCTTTCTCTCTCTCTCTCTCTCTCTCTCTCTCTCCCCTCTTTCTCTCTCTCTCTCTCTCTCTCTCTCTCCCCTCTTTCTCTCTCTCCCTCTGTCTCACTCGTAATCCTTCTCCAAATCTCCCCCCCTCTCTCTACCAGGCGGGGGAGGTGGTAACGGGTGGAGGCAGTAGATGAGGAGTGGTATCTGGGGGATGCAGGAGGCGAGGTCCCCAAAAACAACCTGACACTTCTGCCTGTCACCTACAAATAGGACTATGGATGTACACTGTGTGTTAGAGAGAGAGATTGTGTTAGAGAGAGAGATTGTGTTAGAGAGAGAGAGATTGTGTTAGAGAGAGAGAGATTGTGTTAGAGAGAGAGAGATTGTGTTAGAGAGAGAGAGACTGTGTTAGAGAGAGACTGTGAGAGAGAGAGAGAGAGACTGTGAGAGAGCGAGAGACTGTGTTAGAGAGACTGTGAGAGAGAGAGAGAGAGAAAGACTGAGTTGGTGTGGGTAAAGAGAGAGAGAGTGTTGACCCACCATTCACCAACGTGGTTATCTTGAGAGACGAAGCTGTCTGTTTACATCAGAGTATGATAAGGAGTTACTAG
This sequence comes from Oncorhynchus mykiss, assembly GCF_013265735.2. Lineage (NCBI taxonomy): Eukaryota > Metazoa > Chordata > Actinopteri > Salmoniformes > Salmonidae > Oncorhynchus > Oncorhynchus mykiss. Next base: position 62,813,790 of record NC_048585.1, on the reverse strand, counting down.
ATAGAGCAAACATTATATTTCAGAACTGAAACCCAATCCTGTTGAATCTACAGTTGAAGTCGGAAGCTTACATACACCTCAGCCAAATATATTTAAACTCAGTTTTTCACAATTCCTGACATTTAATCCTAGTAAAAATTCCCTGTTTTAGGTTAGTTAGGATCACCACTTTATTTTAAGAATGTGAAATGTCAGAATGATAGTAGAGAGAACTATTTATTTCAGCTTTTATTTCTTTCATCACATTCCCAGTGGGTCAGAAGTTTACATACACTCAATTAGTATTTGGTAGCATTGCCTTTAAATTGATTTTCTTGGGTCAAATGGTTCAGGTAGCCTTCCACAAGCTTCCCACAATAAGTTGGGTGAATTTTGGCCAATTCCTCCTGACAGAGCTGGTGTAACTGAGTCAGGTTTGTAGGCCTCCTTGCTCTCACACGCTTTTTCAGTTCAGCCCACAAATGTTCTATAAGATCGAGGTCAGGGCTTTGTGATGGTCACTCCAATAGTTTGACTTTGTTGTCCTTAAGCCCATTTTGCCACAACTTTGGAAGTATGCTTGGGGTCATTGTCCATTTGGAAGACCCATTTGTTACCAAGCTTTAACTTTCTGACTGATGTCTTGAGATGTTGCTTCAATATATCCACATCATTTTCTTACCTCATGATGCCATCTATTTTGTGAAGTGCACCAGTCCCTCCTGCAGCAAAGCATCCCAACAACATGATGCTGCCACCCCCATGCTTCACGGTTGGGATGGTGTTCTTCGGCTTGTAAGCATCCCTCTTTTTCCTCCAAACATAACGATGGTCATTATGGCCAAACAGTTCTATTTTGGTTTCATCAGACCGGAAGACATTTCTCCAACAAGTACGATCTTTGTCCACATGTGCAGTTGCAAACCGTAGTCTGGCTTTTTTATGGCGGTTTTGAAGCAGTGGCTTCTTCCTTGCTGAGCGGCCTTTCAGGTTATGTCGATATAGGACTCGTTTTACTGTGGATATAGATACTTTTGTACCGGTTTCCTCCAGCATCTTCACAAGGTCCTTTGTTGTTGTTCTGGGATTGATTTGCACTTTTCGCACCAAGGTACGTTCATCTCTAGGAGACAGAACGCGTCTCCTTCCTGAGCGGTATGACAGCTACGTGGTCCCATGGTGTTTATACTTGCGTACTATTGTTTGTACAGATGAACGTGGTACCTTCAGGTGTTTGGAAATTGCTCCCAATGATGAACCAGACTTGTGGAGATCTACAATTTTGTTTCTGAGGTCTTGGCTGATTTCTTTTGATTTTCCCATGATGTCAAGCAAATAGGCACTGAGTTTGAAGGTAGGCCTTGAAATACATCTACAGGTACACCTCCAATTGACTCAAATGATGTCAATGAGCCTATCAGAAGCTTCAAAATCCATGACATCATTTTCTGGAATTTTCCAAGCTGTTTAAAGGCACAGTCAACTTAGTGTATGTAAACTTCTGACCCACTGGAATTGTGATACAGTGAATTATAAATGAAATAATCTGTCTGTAAACAATTGTTAGAAAAATGACTTGTGTCATGCACAAAGTAGGTGTCCTAACCGACTTGCCAAAACTATAGTTTGTTAACAAGACATTTGTGGAGTGATTGAAAAACGAGTTTTAATGACTCCAACTCTAAGTGTATGTAAACTTCAAACTTCAACTGTATCACTTGGCATATATATATCAGAACATCACCAACAAGGTAATTCCCCCACCGGGAATTAGGACGATGATCACCAGCCAGCCACTTATCAGAGAGTTTTTCAAATATATATTTTTTAACCGTGTACCTGCCTGTACTAATCCACTAGTCATTTCAGAATCTAGTGGTGCTTTATAAGAGGAGAATTCTACCTTCCTCTTAAGCCAAATTATAACATTGACTATCAATGTTGATTAATAAGTGGAAGTTAGGATTCAACCCTGTGTTTAACTGCTGTGTTATAGTACTGTATATCTGACATTCCATACAGACTTTTTAATCCCAATAAAATCATCATTAAATGTTTTAATACAACAGGTTTCACGTCATTATTTTTTTTTGTAGTCCGATGAGAGATGAGTTTCCAGACCACTCTCTCTCCCCTCGTGGTTTCACTGTAGGATTCTGAGAGCAAAGAGGTCTGTGTGTGTGATTGTCTGTCTGACTCTGTGTGTGTGTCTGTGTTTTTATTTCACCTTTATTTAAACCAGGTAGGCCAGTTGAGAACAAGTTCTCATTTACAACTGCGACCTGGCCAAGATAAAGCAAAGCAGTTTGACACATACAACATCAGAGAGTTACACATAAACAAACATACAGTCAATAACACAGTAGAAATCAGACCAGGGTTTTGGTCAAGACGTTTTCAGAAATTGACAAGAGAAGGCTCAGTTTCAAGGGTGTTTATTTCAATAATAGATCAAAAAGAAAATGAGACCCTCTCCATCTTTTGGGTTCCGGGTCTGGCTGTCAGGCACAAAACTCCCTCTCGTTACCTCTGCAACCATCAACAATAACACAGGAGTCCTTTCTTCCCTCCCTGTGTGCTGCCCTTCTGGCAGGTTTATGGGTCTTGATTACAGCTCCCAATCAGCCCCAATTAGTCCTGTCCGGAGAGCCCGTCGAGACCTGGCACGTCCAGCAGATGGAGCCATCGCCACGTGATGTTTACCTCATCTGTTACCAGGTCTCGACGAATCTCCCCCTGGTGGCTGACCTGCTGTACACCACACTATGTATGTACATGTGTGCAAATGTAGAAGAATAGGGAGGTAAGGTCATAAATGGGCCATAGAGGTGAAATAATTACAATTTAGCATTAATACTGGAGTGATAGATGGTGCAGATGATGATGTGCAAGTAGAGATACTGGGGTGTAAAAGAGCAAGAAGATAAATAACAATATGGGGATGAGGTAGTTGGGTGGGCTATTTACAGATGGGCTGTGTGCAGGTGCAGTGATCTGTAATCTGCTCTGACAGCTGGTGCTTAAAGCTAGTGAGGGAGATATGAGTCTCCAGCTTCACAGATTTTTGCAATTCGTTCCAGTCATTGGCAGCAGAGAACTGGAAGGAAAGGCGGCCAAAGGGAGTGTTGATTTTGGGGATGACCAGTGCAATATACCTGCTGGAGCGCGTTCTATGGGTGGGTGTTGCAAAGGTGACCAGTGAGCTGAGATAAGGCGAGGCTTTACCTAGCTAAGACTTATAGATGACCTGGAGCCAGTGGGTTTGGCGATGAATATGTAGCAAGGGCCAGCCAACGAGAGCCTGGATGTAGTCTAGAGCCTAGACTACATCCAGTTTTCTGAGTAAAGTGTTGGAGGCTATTTTGTAAATGACATTGCCGAAGTCAAAGATCGGTAGGATGGTCAGTTTTCTTTGGGGATCTCAGACGATACGAAAGAGAGGTTGAATAGGCTAGTAATAGGGGTTGCAACCATTTCTGCGGATAATTTTAGAAAGAGAGGGTCCAGATTGTCTAGCCCAGCTGATTTGTAGAGATCCAGATTGTGCAGCTCTTTCAGTACATCAGCTGTCTGGATTTGGGTGAAGGAGAAGTGGGAGGGGCTTGGGCAAGTTGCTGCTGTGGGTGCAGAGCTGTTGGCCGGGGTAGGGGGTATCCAGGTGGAAAGCAAGGATGGCCAGCCGTAGAAGCATGCCTATTTAAATGATAAATTAAATGGTCAATTATTGTAGATTTATCGGTAGTGACAGTGTTACCTAGCCTCAGTGCAATTGGCAGCTGGTAGGGAGGTGCTCTTGTTCTCCATGGACTTTACAGTGTCCCAAAACCTTTTGGAATTGGTGCTACAGGATGCAAATTTCTGTTTGAAAAAGCTAGCCTTAGCTTTCCTAATTGACTGTGTATATTGGTTACTGACTTCCCTGAAAAGTTGCATATCTATTCGATGCTGATGCAGAACGCCATAGGATGTTTTTGTGCTGGTCAAGGGCAGTCAAGTATGGGGTAAACCAAGGGCTGTGTTGTCTGTTCTTAGTTCTACATTTTTGCTTATTTAAGGAAACCCCTTTTAAAGAGCAACAAGGCATCCTCTACTGACAGGATAAGGTCAATATGCTTCCAGGATACCCCGGCCAGGTCGATTAGAAAGGCCTGCTCGCAGAAGTGTTTTAGGGAGCGTTTTACAGTGATGAGTGGAGGTTGTTTGACTGCAGACCCATTACGGACGCAGGCAATGAGGCAGTGATCGCAGAGATCCTGGTTGAAGACAGCAGAGGTGTATTTAGAGGGAAGGTTGGTCAGGATGGTATCTAAGAGGGTGCCCATGGTTACGGATATAGGGTTGTACCTGGTAGGTTCCTTGATAATTTGTGTGAGATTGAGGGTATCTAGCTTAGATTGTAGGATGGCCGGGGTGTTATTAAGCATATCCCAGTTTAGGTCACCTAACAGTACGAACTCTGAAGATAGATGGGGGGGCAATCAATTCACAATTCACCCTGGTGTCCAGGGCACAGCTGGAGGCTGAAGGTGGTCTATAACACGGCTCGGACATCCGGGTTGGCAGAGTGTGCTAAAGCAGTGAATAAAACAAACTTAGGGAGGAGTCTTCTAATGTTAACATGCATGGTTTTTATGGTTACAGAAGTCAATAAATGTGAGCGCCTTGGGAATGGGAGGGGTGCTGGGGGCTGGGTTAACCTCTACATCCCCAGAGGAACAGAGGAGGAGTAGGATGAGGGTACAGCTAAAGGCTATAAGAACTGGTTGTCTAGTGCGTTGGGGACAGAGAGTAAAAGGAACAGGTTTCTGGGCGTGGAATAATAGATTCAAGGCATAATGTACAGACAAGGGTATGGTAGGATGTGAGTACAGTGGAGGGAAACCCTGGCATTGAGTGACGATGAGAGAGGTTTTGTCTCTATAGGCACCAACTAAGCCAGGTGAGGTCTCCACATGTGTGGAGGGTGGAACAAAAAGGCTATCTAAGGCATGTTGGGCTGGGCTGGAGGCTCTACAGTGGAATAAGACAATAATAACTAACCAAAACAGCAATAGACACGGCATATCAATGATGATGAGAGAGGTTGTCTCTAGAGGCACCAGCTAAGCCAGGTGAGGACTCCACATGTGTGGAGGGTGGAACAAAAGGGATATCTAAGGCATGTTGGGCAGGGCTGGAGGCTCTACAGTGGAATAAGACAATAATAACTAACCAGAACAGCAATGGACAAGGTATATTGACATTAGGGAGAGGCATGTGTAGCCAAGTGATCATATGGCCCAATGAGTAGCAATTGACCTGATTCAGGAGTTGCTAATACGCTAGGCGAGCTGGAGACACAGCGATTCAGACAGCCAGCGGGCCGGGGATAGCAGATGGGCCTCCGTCGATGTCGCAACGGAAGAGCCTGTTGAAACCACATCAGACGATTAAATCGGCAGACCAGGTGTGATGGATCGGCGAGGCTCCGTGTCGACAATAAACGGTCCAGGCCAATTGACAAAAGAGATATTGTAGCCCAAGAATTTGCTGGTAGACCTTTTCGATTAGCTGGGAGATGGGCCTAGCTTGAGGCTAGCTCCAGGCTAACTGGTGCTTGCTTCGGGACAGAGACGTTAGCCAAGAGTAGCCACTCAGATTGCAGCTACCTAGCTGCGATGATCTGGTGTAAAGGTTCAGAGCTTGCAGTAGGAATCCGGAGATGTGGTAGAGAAAAAGCAGTCCGATATGCTCTGGGTTGATATCGAGCTGTTCAGACTGGCAGGTATTGACCAAGCTGAGGATGGCTGATGTCCGAGTTAACAGTGAAGACTACTAGCTAGTAGCTAGTTAGCTGGCTAGCTCCTGATGGGGGTTCCGATTCTAAAGTATAAAAATATCAGATCTGTACCACATTGGGTGAGGCGGGTTGTAGGAGAGTATGTTCAGTCCGTAGATGGAAATTGAGATTAAAATATATATATGAAATATATACTAAGAAAACGACTATGCACACGGGACAAGACAAATACATGTCCGACTGCTACGCCATCTTGGAAGCTCTGATGCCTCCAGAATCTTATGCAGAGTTGCAAAGAAAAAGACATATCTCAGACTGGCCAATAAAAATAAAAGATTAAGATGGGCAAAAGAACACAGACAGTGGACAGAGGAACTCTGCCTTGAAGGCCAGCATCCCAGACTCGCCTCTTCACTGTTGACGTTGAGACTGGTGTTTTGCGGGTACTATTTAATGAAGCTGCTAGTTGAGGACGTGTGAGGCGTCTGTTTCTCAAACTAGACACTCAAATGCACTTGTCCTCTTGCTCAGTTGTGCACCGGAGCCTCCCACTCCTCTTTCTAACTTTCAAAGTTCTTGACATTTTCTGGATTGACTGACCTTCATGTCTTAAAGTAATGATGGACTGTCGTTTCAATTTGCTTATTTGAGCTATTCTTGCAATAATATGGACTTGGTATTTTACCAAATAGGGCTATCTTCGGTATATCACCCCTACCTTGTCATAACACAAATGATTGGCTCAAACGCATTAAGAAGGAAAGAAATTCCACAAATGATCTTTTAACAAGGCACACCTGTTAATTGAAATGCATTCCAGGTGACTACCTCATGAAGCTGGTTGAGAGAATGCCAAGAGTGTGCAAAGCTGTTATCAAGGCTGTCACATTCTGACCTTAGTTCCTTTGTTTTGTCTTTTGTTTTAGTATGGTCAGGGCGTGAGTTGGGTGGGTTGTCTATGTTAGTTTGTCTATGATTTTCTATTTCTGTGTTTGGCCTGATATGATTCTCAATCAGAGGCAGCTGTCAATCGTTGTCCCTGATTGAGAACCATATTTAGGTAGCCTGTTTCCATTGTGTTTTGGGGATGGTTGTTTCCTGTTTAGTGTTTTTGTTTCACCTTTCAGGACTGTTTGTTTGTCGTGTTTGTTGTTTTGTCTAGTGTTGCATATTTTATTTAAATAATATGAACACTTACCACACTGCACCTTGGTCCTCCTCTCCTTCCCCAGATGACAAGCGTTACACACTTGCTGAAAATTGTTTTCAGTGTTCATTAAAATATTTTAAAATATGAACACTTACCACACTGCACCTTGGTCCTCCTCTCCTTCCCCAGACGACAAGCGTTACAGAACCACCCACCAAATAAGGACTAAGCAGCGTGGTATCGGGCAGCAACGATGTCAGGACTCCTGGAAATGGGAGGACGTTTTGGACGGCAAGGGTTGCTACACATGGAAGGAGATCCTGGCTGGAAGGGATCACCTCCCATGGGAACAGGTGGAGGCAGCCAGGAGAGCGGAGGCAGCAGGTCATGGGAACCAGCGCTTCGAGGGAACACGGCTGGCAAGGAAGCCCGAGAGGCAGCCCCAAAACTTTATTGAGGGGGCACACGGGGAATGTGGCTAAGTCAGGTAGGAGACCTGAGCCAACTCCCCGTGCTTACCGGACCGGGCAGGCACCGTGTTATGCCGTGAGGCGCACGGTGTCCCCGGTGCGTGTGCATAGCCCGGTGCGGTATATTGCAGCGCCTCGTATCGGCCGGGCTAGAGCGGGCATCGAGCCAAGTGCCACGAAGCCGGCTCAGCGCATCTGGTCTCCAGTGCGTCTCCTATCGCCCTTCTTATATAGCACAGTGGCTAGGAAAAACTATCTAGAAAGGCCAAAACCTAGGAAGAAACCTAGAGAGGAATCAGGCTATGAGGGGTGGCCAGTTCTCTTCTGGCTGTGCTGGGTGGAGATTATAACAGAACATGCATGGCCAAGATGTTCAAATGTTCATAAATGACCAGCATGGTCAAATAATAGTAATCACAGTGAACAGGTCAGGATTCCATAGCCGCAGGCAGAACAGTTGAAACTGGAGCAGCAGCACGGCCAGGTGGACTGGGGACAGCAAGGAGTCATCATGCCAGGTAGTCCTGAGGCATGGTCCTAGGCCTCAGGTCCTCCGAGAGAGAGAAAGAGAGAATTAGAGAGAGCATACTTAAATTCACACAGGACACCGGATAAGACAGGAGAAATACTCCAGATATAACAGACTGACCCTAGCCCCCGACACATAAACTACTGCAGCATAAATACTGGAGGCTGAGACAGGAGGGGTCAGGAGACACTGTGGCCCCATCCGATGATACCCCCGGACAGGGCCAAACAGGCAGGATATAACCCCACCCACTTTGCCAAAGCACAGCCCCCACACCACTAGAGGGATAACTTCAACCACCAACTTACCATCCTGAGACAAGGCCGAGTATAGCCCACAAAGATCTCCGCCACGGCACAACTAAGGGGGGGGGGGGGGGGGCGTTCGTGTTATACACACACCCAACCACCCAACTTAAATGTTTGCCTTAAGTAACTATATGTCTTATGTAACCATACCAAACATAACGTATCATACTAAAAGGAGTGTCTCATTTACGTACAGAACAATACGAAATGCTCTGAGACCAGGTTGCCTTTTTTTCCTAATCTTCCGGTAAGGACTACATTAGCTTGTTGTTTCGTCTCATTATGTTTTCTTGCCGGTGCAATTCATCTTCTAAAGTTTGCAAGTTTGTTTCCAAAAGGTTAATTTTGTTGTCTTGTTCATTCATGCGCACTCTTTGTTTGTGTGTGACTGACATGAACTAATCTATGTTTTTAACAACCGATTGTAACAGTTTGTTGTGGTGAGCATTGAAAGCATTTTAGCGATGTTTTCCTGGATCTCCTCCAGCTGTTCATTACTCTGGTTTGCTTCTCCAAGTTGCTCCTTTTCCTCCATGGCTCGTTGGATTCATGTCGCCGCGCCGCTTTACCAGCTGATTGGTTCGCTGTTTGTACATAACTGACCGCTCACTCTCTCCCAGTTGCTTGGAAATATGTCGATTTATCGATCAAAGAAGTTGTAAACACCATTCAGACAGGTTGACACCATGATATTCTACTGTGGGGAAGTTGTAAACACCAGTCAGACAGGCTAACACCATGATATTCTACTGTGGGGAAGTTGTAAACACCATTCAGACAGGCTGACACCATGATATTCTACTGTGGGGAAGTTGTAAACACCATTCAGACAGGCTAACACCATGATATTCTACTGTGGGGAAGTTGTAAACACCATTCAGACAGGCTGACACCATGATATTCTACTGTGGGGAAGTTGTAAACACCATTCAGACAGGCTGACACCATGATATTCTACTGTGGGGAAGTTGTAAACACCATTCAGACAGGCTGACACCATGATATTCTACTGTGGGGAAGTTGTAAACACCATTCAGACAGGCTAACACCATGATATTCTACTATGGGGAAGTTGTAAACACCATTCAGACAGGCTGACACCATGATATTCTACTGTGGGGAAGTTGTAAACACCATTCAGACAGGCTGACACCATGATATTCTACTGTGGGGAAGTTGTAAACACCATTCAGACAGGCTGACACCATGATATTCTACTGTGGGGAAGTTGTAAACACCATTCAGACAGGCTGACACCATGATATTCTACTGTGGGGAAGTTGTAAACACCATTCAGACAGGCTGACACCATGATATTCTACTGTGGGGAAGTTGTAAACACCATTCAGACAGGCTGACACCATGATATTCTACTGTGGGGAAGTTGTAAACACCATTCAGACAGGCTGACACCATGATATTCTACTGTGGGGAAGTTGTAAACACCATTCAGACAGGCTAACACCATGATATTCTACTGTGGGGAAGTTGTAAACACCATTCAGACAGGCTAACACCATGATATTCTACTGTGGGGAAGTTGTAAACACCATTCAGACAAGCTGACACCATGATATTCTACTGTGGGGAAGTTGTAAACACCATTCAGACAAGCTGACACCATGATATTCTACTGTGGGGAAGTTGTAAACACCATTCAGACAAGCTGACACCATGACGTTTTATAATGGTTTTATTACCAAGACAACAGAAGAAGGTCGTTGAATAAATCAGCTGACAAGTCAAAGGCATCCTACTGCTGAATAGAAGCATGGTCTGCTATGGCGTGAGTAGGCTGTGTATTGTCTTCTGTAACATGCCTGTAATAATGATTAGCTGTAGTTCAGTCTATTGCAGTGTATATATATATATATATATATATATATATAGTATTGAATTGTTGTATGTATTAATATATGTTAAATAAATTAATAAAACGGATAATGACAAAATACGGCCAATAAAATAGCATTGTTATCCAAAAATGATTAATTACAAAATATTAAAACAATAGTAATTATAGTAACGAAACATAATTATATCACATTATTATGCCAAACTTGACATTAGTGTTTTATAAACATCATTTATAAAGTTATTTATAATGAATCTATTGTTATGGCAAATACAACACCAACATTTCTTCCTCTGTGTTCAAACTCTCCTTGGCTGGTTAAACCCTTCTTTCTGAATTGTGTCCACTCCCCCTTTAAAAACATTGGTTTGGAGTAAGCCAGCGTGTCTCAGCCAGTCAGGGTGAAGGGGAGGAGTCACGAGACAGGAAGGAACACACTCTGGACCAGTAACACTCCTCCTACGTGCAAAAAGTAATGTTACTAGTGATGTCACCACTCATTTCACCGGGGACTTCGCCACTGATGTCAATGAGGGCGTGGCCAGTGATGTCACCAACGACGTCAGCACCGATGTCAATGAGGGCGTGGCCAGTGATGTCACCAACGATGTCACGAGTGACGTCAGCACTGATGTCACTGGGCGCGTCGCCATCTGAGATGTCACGAATGAAGTCACACCTCGCACTGATGTCGGCGGTGGGGGTGTCGCCAGCGATGGCACCAGGGTGCGAAACCCCTGCACCGGTCTCCGATTGTTTCTCCTCGCTGTCCTCGTTTAGCAGAGTGTGCTAAAGCAGTGAATAAAACAAACTTAGGGAGGAGTCTTCTAATGTTAACATGCATGGTTTTTATGGTTACAGAAGTCAATAAATGTGAGCGCCTTGGGAATGGGAGGGGTGCTGGGGGCTGGGTTAACCTCTACATCCCCAGAGGAACAGAGGAGGAGTAGGATGAGGGTACAGCTAAAGGCTATAAGAACTGGTTGTCTAGTGCGTTGGGGACAGAGAGTAAAAGGAACAGGTTTCTGGGCGTGGAATAATAGATTCAAGGCATAATGTACAGACAAGGGTATGGTAGGATGTGAGTACAGTGGAGGGAAACCCTGGCATTGAGTGACGATGAGAGAGGTTTTGTCTCTATAGGCACCAACTAAGCCAGGTGAGGTCTCCACATGTGTGGAGGGTGGAACAAAAAGGCTATCTAAGGCATGTTGGGCTGGGCTGGAGGCTCTACAGTGGAATAAGACAATAATAACTAACCAAAACAGCAATAGACACGGCATATCAATGATGATGAGAGAGGTTGTCTCTAGAGGCACCAGCTAAGCCAGGTGAGGACTCCACATGTGTGGAGGGTGGAACAAAAGGGATATCTAAGGCATGTTGGGCAGGGCTGGAGGCTCTACAGTGGAATAAGACAATAATAACTAACCAGAACAGCAATGGACAAGGTATATTGACATTAGGGAGAGGCATGTGTAGCCAAGTGATCATATGGCCCAATGAGTAGCAATTGACCTGATTCAGGAGTTGCTAATACGCTAGGCGAGCTGGAGACACAGCGATTCAGACAGCCAGCGGGCCGGGGATAGCAGATGGGCCTCCGTCGATGTCGCAACGGAAGAGCCTGTTGAAACCACATCAGACGATTAAATCGGCAGACCAGGTGTGATGGATCGGCGAGGCTCCGTGTCGACAATAAACGGTCCAGGCCAATTGACAAAAGAGATATTGTAGCCCAAGAATTTGCTGGTAGACCTTTTCGATTAGCTGGGAGATGGGCCTAGCTTGAGGCTAGCTCCAGGCTAACTGGTGCTTGCTTCGGGACAGAGACGTTAGCCAAGAGTAGCCACTCAGATTGCAGCTACCTAGCTGCGATGATCTGGTGTAAAGGTTCAGAGCTTGCAGTAGGAATCCGGAGATGTGGTAGAGAAAAAGCAGTCCGATATGCTCTGGGTTGATATCGAGCTGTTCAGACTGGCAGGTATTGACCAAGCTGAGGATGGCTGATGTCCGAGTTAACAGTGAAGACTACTAGCTAGTAGCTAGTTAGCTGGCTAGCTCCTGATGGGGGTTCCGATTCTAAAGTATAAAAATATCAGATCTGTACCACATTGGGTGAGGCGGGTTGTAGGAGAGTATGTTCAGTCCGTAGATGGAAATTGAGATTAAAATATATATATGAAATATATACTAAGAAAACGACTATGCACACGGGACAAGACAAATACATGTCCGACTGCTACGCCATCTTGGAAGCTCTGATGCCTCCAGAATCTTATGCAGAGTTGCAAAGAAAAAGACATATCTCAGACTGGCCAATAAAAATAAAAGATTAAGATGGGCAAAAGAACACAGACAGTGGACAGAGGAACTCTGCCTTGAAGGCCAGCATCCCAGACTCGCCTCTTCACTGTTGACGTTGAGACTGGTGTTTTGCGGGTACTATTTAATGAAGCTGCTAGTTGAGGACGTGTGAGGCGTCTGTTTCTCAAACTAGACACTCAAATGCACTTGTCCTCTTGCTCAGTTGTGCACCGGAGCCTCCCACTCCTCTTTCTAACTTTCAAAGTTCTTGACATTTTCTGGATTGACTGACCTTCATGTCTTAAAGTAATGATGGACTGTCGTTTCTCTTTGCTTATTTGAGCTATTCTTGCAATAATATGGACTTGGTATTTTACCAAATAGGGCTATCTTCGGTATATCACCCCTACCTTGTCATAACACAAATGATTGGCTCAAACGCATTAAGAAGGAAAGAAATTCCACAAATGATCTTTTAACAAGGCACACCTGTTAATTGAAATGCATTCCAGGTGACTACCTCATGAAGCTGGTTGAGAGAATGCCAAGAGTGTGCAAAGCTGTTATCAAGGCTGTCACATTCTGACCTTAGTTCCTTTGTTTTGTCTTTTGTTTTAGTATGGTCAGGGCGTGAGTTGGGTGGGTTGTCTATGTTAGTTTGTCTATGATTTTCTATTTCTGTGTTTGGCCTGATATGATTCTCAATCAGAGGCAGCTGTCAATCGTTGTCCCTGATTGAGAACCATATTTAGGTAGCCTGTTTCCATTGTGTTTTGGGGATGGTTGTTTCCTGTTTAGTGTTTTTGTTTCACCTTTCAGGACTGTTTGTTTGTCGTGTTTGTTGTTTTGTCTAGTGTTGCATATTTTATTTAAATAATATGAACACTTACCACACTGCACCTTGGTCCTCCTCTCCTTCCCCAGATGACAAGCGTTACACACTTGCTGAAAATTGTTTTCAGTGTTCATTAAAATATTTTAAAATATGAACACTTACCACACTGCACCTTGGTCCTCCTCTCCTTCCCCAGACGACAAGCGTTACAGAACCACCCACCAAATAAGGACTAAGCAGCGTGGTATCGGGCAGCAGCGATGTCAGGACTCCTGGAAATGGGAGGACGTTTTGGACGGCAAGGGTTGCTACACATGGAAGGAGATCCTGGCTGGAAGGGATCACCTCCCATGGGAACAGGTGGAGGCAGCCAGGAGAGCGGAGGCAGCAGGTCATGGGAACCAGCGCTTCGAGGGAACACGGCTGGCAAGGAAGCCCGAGAGGCAGCCCCAAAACTTTATTGAGGGGGCACACGGGGAATGTGGCTAAGTCAGGTAGGAGACCTGAGCCAACTCCCCGTGCTTACCGGACCGGGCAGGCACCGTGTTATGCCGTGAGGCGCACGGTGTCCCCGGTGCGTGTGCATAGCCCGGTGCGGTATATTGCAGCGCCTCGTATCGGCCGGGCTAGAGCGGGCATCGAGCCAAGTGCCACGAAGCCGGCTCAGCGCATCTGGTCTCCAGTGCGTCTCCTATCGCCCTTCTTATATAGCACAGTGGCTAGGAAAAACTATCTAGAAAGGCCAAAACCTAGGAAGAAACCTAGAGAGGAATCAGGCTATGAGGGGTGGCCAGTTCTCTTCTGGCTGTGCTGGGTGGAGATTATAACAGAACATGCATGGCCAAGATGTTCAAATGTTCATAAATGACCAGCATGGTCAAATAATAGTAATCACAGTGAACAGGTCAGGATTCCATAGCCGCAGGCAGAACAGTTGAAACTGGAGCAGCAGCACGGCCAGGTGGACTGGGGACAGCAAGGAGTCATCATGCCAGGTAGTCCTGAGGCATGGTCCTAGGCCTCAGGTCCTCCGAGAGAGAGAAAGAGAGAATTAGAGAGAGCATACTTAAATTCACACAGGACACCGGATAAGACAGGAGAAATACTCCAGATATAACAGACTGACCCTAGCCCCCGACACATAAACTACTGCAGCATAAATACTGGAGGCTGAGACAGGAGGGGTCAGGAGACACTGTGGCCCCATCCGATGATACCCCCGGACAGGGCCAAACAGGCAGGATATAACCCCACCCACTTTGCCAAAGCACAGCCCCCACACCACTAGAGGGATAACTTCAACCACCAACTTACCATCCTGAGACAAGGCCGAGTATAGCCCACAAAGATCTCCGCCACGGCACAACTAAGGGGGGGGGGGGGGGGCGTTCGTGTTATACACACACCCAACCACCCAACTTAAATGTTTGCCTTAAGTAACTATATGTCTTATGTAACCATACCAAACATAACGTATCATACTAAAAGGAGTGTCTCATTTACGTACAGAACAATACGAAATGCTCTGAGACCAGGTTGCCTTTTTTTCCTAATCTTCCGGTAAGGACTACATTAGCTTGTTGTTTCGTCTCATTATGTTTTCTTGCCGGTGCAATTCATCTTCTAAAGTTTGCAAGTTTGTTTCCAAAAGGTTAATTTTGTTGTCTTGTTCATTCATGCGCACTCTTTGTTTGTGTGTGACTGACATGAACTAATCTATGTTTTTAACAACCGATTGTAACAGTTTGTTGTGGTGAGCATTGAAAGCATTTTAGCGATGTTTTCCTGGATCTCCTCCAGCTGTTCATTACTCTGGTTTGCTTCTCCAAGTTGCTCCTTTTCCTCCATGGCTCGTTGGATTCATGTCGCCGCGCCGCTTTACCAGCTGATTGGTTCGCTGTTTGTACATAACTGACCGCTCACTCTCTCCCAGTTGCTTGGAAATATGTCGATTTATCGATCAAAGAAGTTGTAAACACCATTCAGACAGGTTGACACCATGATATTCTACTGTGGGGAAGTTGTAAACACCAGTCAGACAGGCTGACACCATGATATTCTACTGTGGGGAAGTTGTAAACACCAGTCAGACAGGCTGACACCATGATATTCTACTGTGGGGAAGTTGTAAACACCATTCAGACAGGTTGACACCATGATATTCTACTGTGGGGAAGTTGTAAACACCAGTCAGACAGGCTAACACCATGATATTCTACTGTGGGGAAGTTGTAAACACCATTCAGACAGGCTGACACCATGATATTCTACTGTGGGGAAGTTGTAAACACCATTCAGACAGGCTAACACCATGATATTCTACTGTGGGGAAGTTGTAAACACCATTCAGACAGGCTGACACCATGATATTCTAC
Organism: Oncorhynchus mykiss; assembly: GCF_013265735.2. Taxonomy (NCBI): domain Eukaryota; kingdom Metazoa; phylum Chordata; class Actinopteri; order Salmoniformes; family Salmonidae; genus Oncorhynchus; species Oncorhynchus mykiss. The sequence goes on along the minus strand of NC_048585.1, from coordinate 62,798,203 downwards.
TGTGGGGAAGTTGTAAACACCATTCAGACAGGCTGACACCATGATATTCTACTGTGGGGAAGTTGTAAACACCATTCAGACAGGCTGACACCATGATATTCTACTGTGGGGAAGTTGTAAACACCATTCAGACAGGCTAACACCATGATATTCTACTATGGGGAAGTTGTAAACACCATTCAGACAGGCTGACACCATGATATTCTACTGTGGGGAAGTTGTAAACACCATTCAGACAGGCTGACACCATGATATTCTACTGTGGGGAAGTTGTAAACACCATTCAGACAGGCTGACACCATGATATTCTACTGTGGGGAAGTTGTAAACACCATTCAGACAGGCTGACACCATGATATTCTACTGTGGGGAAGTTGTAAACACCATTCAGACAGGCTAACACCATGATATTCTACTGTGGGGAAGTTGTAAACACCATTCAGACAGGCTGACACCATGATATTCTACTGTGGGGAAGTTGTAAACACCATTCAGACAGGCTGACACCATGATATTCTACTGTGGGGAAGTTGTAAACACCATTCAGACAGGCTGACACCATGATATTCTACTGTGGGGAAGTTGTAAACACCATTCAGACAGGCTAACACCATGATATTCTACTGTGGGGAAGTTGTAAACACCATTCAGACAGGCTAACACCATGATATTCTACTGTGGGGAAGTTGTAAACACCATTCAGACAAGCTGACACCATGATATTCTACTGTGGGGAAGTTGTAAACACCATTCAGACAAGCTGACACCATGATATTCTACTGTGGGGAAGTTGTAAACACCATTCAGACAAGCTGACACCATGACGTTTTATAATGGTTTTATTACCAAGACAACAGAAGAAGGTCGTTGAATAAATCAGCTGACAAGTCAATGGCATCCTACTGCTGAATAGAAGCATGGTCTGCTATGGCGTGAGTAGGCTGTGTATTGTCTTCTGTAACATGCCTGTAATAATGATTAGCTGTAGTTCAGTCTATTGCAGTGTATATATATATATATATATATATATATATATAGTATTGAATTGTTGTATGTATTAATATATGTTAAATAAATTAATAAAACGGATAATGACAAAATACGGCCAATAAAATAGCATTGTTATCCAAAAATGATTAATTACAAAATGTTAAAACAATAGTAATTATAGTAACGAAACATAATTATATCACATTATTATGCCAAACTTGACATTAGTGTTTTATAAACATCATTTATAAAGTTATTTATAATGAATCTATTGTTATGGCAAATACAACACCAACATTTCTTCCTCTGTGTTCAAACTCTCCTTGGCTGGTTTAAACCCTTCTTTCTGAATTGTGTCCACTCCCCCTTTAAAAACATTGGTTTGGAGTAAGCCAGCGTGTCTCAGCCAGTCAGGGTGAAGGGGAGGAGTCACGAGACAGGAAGGAACACACTCTGGACCAGTAACACTCCTCCTACGTGCAAAAAGTAATGTTACTAGTGATGTCACCACTCATTTCACCGGGGACTTCGCCACTGATGTCAATGAGGGCGTGGCCAGTGATGTCACCAACGACGTCAGCACCGATGTCAATGAGGGCGTGGCCAGTGATGTCACCAACGATGTCACGAGTGACGTCAGCACTGATGTCACTGGGCGCGTCGCCATCTGAGATGTCACGAATGAAGTCACACCTCGCACTGATGTCGGCGGTGGGGGTGTCGCCAGCGATGGCACCAGGGTGCGAAACCCCTGCACCGGTCTCCGATTGTTTCTCCTCGCTGTCCTCGTCCCAATCAGAAGAAATGAACCCGGAGGGGGCGGAGTAAGAGTGTGGCTTTGGGGTGTGGCCTAGCCCCTGGTAGTGACCCGACAGAGGGGAGGCGGGGACGGAGACGGTTTCCGCGACGACGATGTCTTGCTCTGACCCTCCCTGGGACGCAGCCGACAGGAGACCTAATAATAATAATAATAATTTCATTACAAGATAATCTCAAAGTGCATAAAATGTTTTAAACGTTAAAATCAAATGAAGAAATAATTATAATGTATTAATAATGTACCAGTGTGTTCAGGACGGCCAGAAAGACCTGTGTGTTCAGGACGGCCAGACAGACCTGTGTGTTCAGGACCACCCGACAGACCTGTGTGTCCAGGATGGCCAGACAGACTTGTGTGCTCAGTGTGTTCAGTACGGCCAGACAGACCTGTGTGTTCAGGATGGCCAGACAGACCTGTGTGTTCAGGATGGCCAGACAGACCTGTGTGTTCAGTGTGTTCAGGACGGCCAGAGAGACCTATGTGTTCAGTGTGTTCAGGACGGCCAGACAGACCTGTGTGTTCAGGACAGCCAGACAGACCTGTGTGTTCAGGACGGCCAGACAGACCTGTGTGTTCAGGACGGCCAGACAGACCTGTGTGTTCAGGATGGCCAGACAGACCTGTGTGTTCAGTATGTTCAGAACGGCCAGACAGACCTTGTGTGCTCAGTGTGTTCAGGACGGCCAGCCAGACCTGTGTGTTCAGTGTGTTCAGGACGGCCAGACAGACCTGTGTGTTCAGGACCACCCGGCAGACTTGTGTGTCCAGGATGGCCAGACAGACTTGTGTGTTTAGTATGTTCAGAACGGCCAGACAGACCTGTGTGCTCAGTGTGTTCAGGACGGCCAGACAGACCTGTGCGTTCAGGATGGCCAGACAGACCTGTGTGTTCAGTGTGTTCAGGACGGCCAGACAGACCTGTGTGTTCAGGACGGCCAGAGAGACCTGTGTGTTCAGTGTGTTCAGGACGGCCAGAGAGACCTGTGTGTTCAGTGTGTTCAGGACGGCCAGACAGACCTGTGTGTTCAGGATGGCCAGACAGACCTGTGTGCTCAGTGTGTTCAGTGTGTTCAGGACGGCCAGACAGACCTGTGCGTTCAGGATGGCCAGACAGACCTGTGTGCTCAGTGTGTTCAGTACGGCCAGACAGACCTGTGTGTTCAGGATGGCCAGACAGACCTGTGTGTTCAGGATGGCCAGACAGACCTGTGTGTTCAGTGTGTTCAGGACCACCAGACAGACCTGTGTGTTCAGGACGGCCAGACAGACCTGTGTGTTCAGGACGGCCAGACAGACCTGTGTGTTCAGGATGGCCAGACAGACCTGTGTGTTCAGGACGGCCAGACAGACCTGTGTGTTCAGGACGGCCAGACAGACCTGTGTGTTCAGGACCACCAGACAGACCTGTGTGTTCAGGACGGCCAGACAGACCTGTGTGTTCAGGACGGCCAGACAGACCTGTGTGTTCAGGATGGCCAGACAGACCTGTGTGTTCAGGACGGCCAGACAGACCTGTGTGTTCAGGACGGCCAGACAGACCTGTGTGTTCAGTATGTTCAGAACGGCCAGACAGACCTGTGTGTTCAGGACGGCCAGACAGACCTGTGTGTTCAGGACGGCCAGACAGACCTGTGTGTTCAGGACAGCCAGACAGACCTGTGTGTTCAGGACAGACAGACAGACCTGTGTGTTCAGGACGGGCAGACAGACCTGTGTGTTCAGTGTGTTCAGGACGGCTGGTGGAGCCAAAGTACATCTTATTGGGTCTGCCCAGGACCGTCCGACCTGAGGGGGGAGGGGTGGTGTTACTACGCAGGGACAGGACCAGGTTAGTGGTAGCTACACACACACACACACACACACACACACACACAAAGAGAGTACACATACACAGAGTACACACGCACACACACAGAATACACACACAAAGAGAGTACACACAGGTCAACCCAGACAGGTGTTGTTGAAGTACAGATCAACCTTGACAGCAACATTCATTTGACATTGGAGTAACATTGAGCTAACATTTAGTTAGCATATCTATTGTTGTTGGGTAACATTGAGCTACTATTTAGTTAGCATATATCCATTGCTGTTGGCTAACATTTAGTTAGCATATCCATTGCCATTGTGTAACATTGAGCTAATGTTTAGTTAGCATCTATCCATTGTTGTTGGGTAACATTGAGCTAATGTTTAGTTAGCGTCTATCCATTGTTGTTGGGTAACATTGAGCTAATGTTTAGTTAGCATATCCATTGCCATTGGGTAACATTGAGCTAATGTTTAGTTAGCGTCTATCCATTGTTGTTGGGTAACATTGAGCTAATGTTTAGTTAGCGTCTATCCATTGCTGTTGGGTAACATTGAGCTAATGTTTAGTTAGCAAATTATGAGGATTCTGTGTTATGCACTATAGCCCGTTACCATATATGTGATTGAATATTATCTGCTGTTGGCTTGTGTGGATGTATGTGTTATGCAACATAGCTGACTTGAGACATTGTTAACAGTTTCAGGGCCATGGGCCTTTCTCATGATGGAAAAATACAGAATAACATGAAGACAGAAACTGTGCAATGAGTTGGGGGGTGGGCACATTCAAAACGTACTGTTGCGAGAACAAACGGTCTTTTGTTAGATAACAGGAGCCAGGTGCCTGATAACTGTCTGATAATTCTACACAACTACAACGACTGACCGCTGAAGCGCTTAGGGGGCTGGGACCAGCTCGGGCGCCAACAATCAACGATAGGCTGAGTGAGTTTAAACCACGCCCAGTCTCTACTCTGATAGGCCGGCTCGGAAGCAGGAACTACTTCTGTCAAGAGTATATTATAATAACTTTGTCAGGAACAAGTCAGTTCTCTGTTTTGCCCTGCGAGGTGTGACAGAGAGCCCGTATATACGGAAATTGCATTTACCACTTATTGCTTAGCTAATTAATAAATACATAGCATACAATTCGGTGACTCATTGTCATATTTATCCTGATACCAGATTCGAATTGACGCAACCCTAACAATATCCATTGCCATTGGGTAACATTGAGCTAATGTTTAGTTAGCATCTATCCATTGGGTAACATTGAGCTAATGTTTAGTTAGCATCTATCCATTGGGTAACATGGCGCTAATGTTTAGTTAGCATATATCCATTGTTGTTGGGTAACATTGAGCTAATGTTTAGTTAGCATCTATCCATTGTTGTTGGGTAACATTGAGCTAATGTTTTGTTAGCATCTATCCATTGTTGTTGGGTAACATTGAGCTAACGTTTAGTTAGCATCTATCCATTGCTGTTGGGTAACATTGAGCTAATGTTTAGTTAGCATCTATCCATTGGGTAACATTGAGCTAATGTTTAGTTAGCATCTATCCATTGGGTAACATGGCGCTAACGTTTAGTTAGCATATATCCATTGTTGTTGGGTAACATTGAGCTAATGTTTAGTTAGCATCTAACCATTGTTGTTGGGTAACATTGAGCTAATGTTTTGTTAGCATCTATCCATTGTTGTTGGGTAACATTGAGCTAATGTTTTGTTAGCATCTATCCATTGTTGTTGGGTAACATTGAGCTAACGTTTAGTTAGCATCTATCCATTGCTGTTGGGTAACATTGAGCTAATGTTTAGTTAGCATCTATCCATTGGGTAACATTGAGCTAATGTTTAGTTAGCATCTATCCATTGGGTAACATGGCGCTAACGTTTAGTTAGCATATATCCATTGTTGTTGGGTAACATTGAGCTAATGTTTTGTTAGCATCTATCCATTGTTGTTGGGTAACATTGAGCTAATGTTTTGTTAGCATCTATCCATTGTTGTTGGGTAACATTGAGCTAACGTTTAGTTAGCATCTATCCATTGCTGTTGGGTAACATTGAGCTAATGTTTAGTTAGCGTCTATCCATTGCTGTTGGGTAACATTGAGCTAATATTGAACATAGTTAAGCATCCTGTGACCCCGCCCTACTCACCTACGTGTTGGACCTGCTCTGAGATGTCTGCTCTGATGTCAGACACGTCCCACATGGCCATGAAGGAGTCAAAACAGCTTCCCTCCTCTGCCTCCAGTATGTAAGGTTTATAGGTAAAGCTGTAGTGGTGGGCTATAGCTGCTAGAAACATCTCTACACAGATGATAAAGTCCTTGAGTGGAGAGGGCGAGAGAGAGGTGGGTTTATAGCTGTAGTGGTGGGCTATAGCTGCTAGAAACATCTCTACACAGATGATAAAGTCCTTGAGTAGGGAGGGAGAGGGAGAGAGAGAGTTGGGTTCATAGCTGTAGTGGTGGGCTATAGCTGCTAGAAACATCTCTACACAGATGTATTGTTGGGGTGTGGGAGGGTTAGGTGTGTGTGTGTACCTGTAGTCCGGTGGCTACAGCCTCAACACTGTCCCAGTCCCAGGTGTGTTTATCAGAGATCACTCCGACTTTCACCAGTATAGCTATCAACACTGCCTGCCTGGAGGGATGGGAGAGAAATAGAGATGGAGGGGAGAGAAAGAGAGAGTGAAAGAGAGAGTGAGGGAGGGAGAGAAAGAGACAGAGAGTGGAGAGATGGAAAGAGGGAGAGGGTGGGGAAGAGAGAGTGAGGGAGAGGGGTGGGAAAGAGGGCGTGAGGGAGAGGGGTGGGAAAGAGAGCGTGAGGGAGAGGGGTGGGAAAGAGAGAGTGAGGGAGAGGGGTGGGAAAGAGAGCGTGAGGGAGAGGGGTGGGAAAGAGAGCGTGAGGGAGAGGGGTGGGAAATAGAGAGTGAGGGAGAGGGGTGGGAAAGAGAGAGCGAGGGAGAGGGGTGAGAAAGAGAGAGCGAGGGAGAGGGGTGGGAAAGAGAGAGTGAGGGAGAGGGGTGGGAAAGAGAGAGTGAGGGAGAGGGGTGGGAAAGAGAGAGCGAGGGAGAGGGGTGAGAAAGAGAGAGCGAGGGAGAGGGGTGGGAAAGAGAGAGTGAGGGAGAGGGGTGGGAAAGAGAGAGCGAGGGAGAGGGGTGAGAAAGAGAGAGCGAGGGAGAGGGGTGGGAAAGAGAGAGCGAGGGAGAGGGGTGAGAAAGAGAGAGTGAGGGAGAGGGGTGGGAAATAGAGAGTGAGGGAGAGGGGTGGGAAAGAGAGAGCGAGGGAGAGGGGTGAGAAAGAGAGAGTGAGGGAGAGGGGTGGGAAAGAGAGAGTGAGGGAGAGGTGTGGGAAAGAGAGAGTGAGGGAGAGGGGTGAGAAAGAGAGAGCGAGGGAGAGGGGTGGGAAATAGAGAGTGAGGGAGAGGGGTGGGAAAGAGAGAGCGAGGGAGAGGGGTGGGAAAGAGAGAGCGAGGGAGAGGGGTGGGAAAGAGAGAGCGAGGGAGAGGGGTGGGAAAGAGAGAGTGAGGGAGAGGGGTGGGAAAGAGAGAGTGAGGGAGAGGGGTGGGAAAGAGAGAGCGAGGGAGAGGGGTGGGAAAGAGAGAGTGAGGGAGAGGGGTGAGAAAGAGAGAGTGAGGGAGAGGGGTGAGAAAGAGAGAGTGAGGGAGAGGGGTGGGAAAGAGAGAGCGAGGGAGAGGGGTGAGAAAGAGAGAGCGAGGGAGAGGGGTGGGAAAGAGAGAGCGAGGGAGAGGGGTGGGAAAGAGAGAGCGAGGGAGAGGGGTGAGAAAGAGAGAGTGAGGGAGAGGGGTGAGAAAGAGAGAGTGAGGGAGAGGGGTGAGAAAGAGAGAGTGAGGGAGAGGGGTGGGAAAGAGAGAGCGAGGGAGAGGGGTGAGAAAGAGAGAGCGAGGGAGAGGGGTGGGAAAGAGAGAGCGAGGGAGAGGGGTGGGAAAGAGAGAGCGAGGGAGAGGGGTGGGAAATAGAGAGTGAGGGAGAGGGGTGAGAAAGAGAGAGTGAGGGAGAGGGGTGAGAAAGAGAGAGTGAGGGAGAGGGGTGAGAAAGAGAGAGTGAGGGAGAGGGGTGAGAAAGAGAGAGTGAGGGAGAGGGGTGGGAAAGAGAGAGCGAGGGAGAGGGGTGAGAAAGAGAGAGCGAGGGAGAGGGGTGGGAAAGAGAGAGCGAGGGGAATTGTTGACTTCCTCCTTTTGTTTGTGGTAACTAGGCAACTCACACAACGCTAAGCAACAGTCAGAAAAAGCCAGGCCATGTGTTCTACTAGACATTCTTGATTCACTAAAAAAACACATCCCTGCCTCTCTTACCAGAACGAGACGAAGACGACCATTTTAACACAGAGGAACTTCCCAACGGGTCTAATCTGACTCAGTTCATCCTTCAAGGCTTTATACAGCAGCACCAGACAATACATGGCAAACTGGAGACAGAGAGAGAGAGAGAGAGAGACAGAGTAAGCATGACTATGTACAGACTCAGTTAGCATAGCCTTGCTATTGAGAAAGGCAGCTGTAGGCAGACCTGGCTCTCAAGAGAAGACAGGCTATGTGCACACTGCCCACAAAATGAGGTGGAAACTGAGCTGCACTTCCTAACCTCCTGCCCAATGTATGACCATATTAGAGACACATATTTCCCTCAGATTACACAGACCCACAAAAAATTTGAAAACAAATCCAATTTTGATAAACTCCCATATCTACTGGGTGAAATACCACAGTGATTTTATAACACTGTATATAGACATACACTACCGGTCAAACGTTTTAGGAAAACTACTCATTCAATTGTATGGAATCATGTAGTAACCAAAAAAGTGTTAAACAAATCCAAATATATTTTATATTTGAGATTCTTCCAAGTAGCCACCCTTTTGCCTTGATGACAGCTTTGCACATTCTTGGCATTCTCTCATCCAGCTTCATTTATTTTATTTTTTATTTAACTAGGCAGTTAAGAACAAATTCTTATTTTCAATGACGGCCTAGGAACCGTGGGTTAACTGGTCTAGGAACCGTGGGTTAACTGGTCTAGGAACAGTGGGTTAACTGGCCTAGGAATAGTGGGTTAACTGGCCTAGGAACAGTGGGTTAACTGGTCTAGGAACAGTGGGTTAACTGGCCTAGGAACAGTGGGTTAACTGGTCTAGGAACAGTGGGTTAACTGGTCTAGGAACAGTGGGTTAACTGGTCTAGGAACAGTGGGTTAACTGGTCTAGGAACAGTGGGTTAACTGGTCTAGGAACGGTGGGTTAACTGGTCTAGGAACAGTGGGTTAACTGGTCTAGGAACAGTGGGTTAACTGGTCTAGGAACAGCGGGTTAACTGGTCTAGGAACAGTGGGTTAACTGGTCTAGGAACAGTGGGTTAACTGGTCTAGGAACAGTGGGTTAACTGGCCTAGGAACAGTGGGTTAACTGGCCTAGGAACAGTGGGTTAACTGGTCTAGGAACAGTGGGTTAACTGGTCTAGGAACAGTGGGTTAACTGGCCTAGGAACAGTGGGTTAACTGGCCTAGGAACTGTGGGTTAACTGGCCTAGGAACAGTGGGTTAACTGGCCTAGGAACAGTGGGTTAACTGGTCTAGGAACAGTGGGTTAACTGGCCTAGGAACAGTGGGTTAACTGGTCTAGGAACAGTGGGTTAACTGGTCTAGGAACAGTGGGTTAACTGGTCTAGGAACAGTGGGTTAACTGGTCTAGGAACAGTGGGTTAACTGCCTTGTTCAGGGGAACAGTGGGTTAACTGGTCTAGGAACAGTGGGTTAACTGGTCTAGGAACAGTGGGTTAACTGGCCTATGAACAGTAGAACAGTGGGTTAACTGGTCTAGGAACAGCGGGTTAACTGCCTTGTTCAGGGGAACAGTGGGTTAATTGGTCTAGGAACAGTGAGTTAACTGGCCTAGGAACAGTGGGTTAACTGGCCTAGGAACTGTGGGTTAACTGGCCTAGGAACAGTGGGTTAACTGGCCTAGGAACAGTGGGTTAACTGGCCTAGGAACAGTGGGTTAACTGGTCTAGGAACAGTGGGTTAACTGGTCTAGGAACAGTGGGTTAACTGGTCTAGGAACAGTGGGTTAACTGGTCTAGGAACAGTGGGTTAACTGGCCTAGGAACAGTGGGTTAACTGGTCTAGGAACAGTGGGTTAACTGGTCTAGGAACAGCGGGTTAACTGGTCTAGGAACAGGGGGTTAACTGGCCTAGGAACAGTGGGTTAACTGGTCTAGGAACAGTGGGTTAACTGGTCTAGGAACAGTGGGTTAACTGGTCTAGGAACAGTGGGTTAACTGGTCTAGGAACAGTGGGTTAACTGGCCTAGGAACAGTGGGTTAACTGGCCTAGGAACTGTGGGTTAACTGGCCTAGGAACAGTGGGTTAACTGGCCTAGGAACAGTGGGTTAACTGGCCTAGGAACAGTGGGTTAACTGGTCTAGGAACAGTGGGTTAACTGGTCTAGGAACAGTGGGTTAACTGGTCTAGGAACAGTGGGTTAACTGGTCTAGGAACAGTGGGTTAACTGGTCTAGGAACAGTGGGTTAACTGGCCTAGGAACAGTGGGTTAACTGGCCTAGGAACAGTGGGTTAACTGGCCTAGGAACAGTGGGTTAACTGGCCTAGGAACAGTGGGTTAACTGGCCTAGGAACAGTGGGTTAACTGGTCTAGGAACAGTGGGTTAACTGGTCTAGGAACAGTGGGTTAACTGGTCTAGGAACAGCGGGTTAACTGCCTTGTTCAGGGGAACAGTGGGTTAACTGGTCTAGGAACAGGGGGTTAACTGGTCTAGGAACAGTGGGTTAACTGGCCTAGGAACAGTAGAACAGTGGGTTAACTGGTCTAGGAACAGCGGGTTAACTGCCTTGTTCAGGGGAACAGTGGGTTAATTGGTCTAGGAACAGTGGGTTAACTGGTCTAGGAACAGTGGGTTAACTGGTCTAGGAACAGTGGGTTAACTGGTCTAGGAACAGTGGGTTAACTGGTCTAGGAACAGTGGGTTAACTGGTCTAGGAACAGTGGGTTAACTGGTCTAGGAACAGTGGGTTAACTGGCCTAGGAACAGTGGGTTAACTGGCCTAGGAACAGTGGGTTAACTGGCCTAGGAACAGTGGGTTAACTGGCCTAGGAACAGTGGGTTAACTGGCCTAGGAACAGTGGGTTAACTGGTCTAGGAACAGCGGGTTAACTGCCTTGTTCAGGGGAACAGTGGGTTAACTGGTCTAGGAACAGGGGGTTAACTGGTCTAGGAACAGTGGGTTAACTGGCCTAGGAACAGTAGAACAGTGGGTTAACTGGTCTAGGAACAGCGGGTTAACTGCCTTGTTCAGGGGAACAGTGGGTTAATTGGTCTAGGAACAGTGAGTTAACTGGCCTAGGAACAGTGGGTTAACTGGCCTAGGAACAGGGGGTTAACTGGCCTAGGAACAGGGGGTTAACTGGTCTAGGAACAGTAGAACAGTGGGTTAACTGGTCTAGGAACAGCGGGTTAACTGCGTTGTTCAGGGGAACAGTGGGTTAACTGGCCTAGGAACAGTGGGTTAACTGGCCTAGGAACAGTGGGTTAACTGGCCTAGGAACAGTGGGTTAACTGGTCTAGGAACAGTGGGTTAACTGGTCTAGGAACAGCGGGTTAACTGGTCTAGGAACAGGGGGTTAACTGGCCTAGGAACAGTGGGTTAACTGCCTTGTTCAGGGGAACAGTGGGTTAACTGGTCTAGGAACAGGGGGTTAACTGGTCTAGGAACAGCGGGTTAACTGCCTTGATCAGGGGAACAGTGGGTTAACTGGTCTAGGAACAGGGGGTTAACTGGTCTAGGAACAGTGGGTTAACTGGTCTAGGAACAGTAGAACAGTGGGTTAACTGGTCTAGGAACAGTGGGTTAATTGGTCTAGGAACTGTGGGTTAACTGGCCTAGGAACAGTGGGTTAACTGGTCTAGGAACAGTGGGTTAACTGGCCTAGGAACAGTGGGTTAACTGGTCTAGGAACAGTGGGTTAACTGGTCTAGGAACAGTGGGTTAACTGGCCTAGGAACAGTGGGTTAACTGGCCTAGGAACAGTGGGTTAACTGGTCTAGGAACAGTGGGTTAACTGGTCTAGGAACAGTGGGTTAACTGGCCTAGGAACAGTGGGTTAACTGGTCTAGGAACAGTGGGTTAACTGGCCTAGGAACAGTGGGTTAACTGGCCTAGGAACAGTGGGTTAACTGGTCTAGGAACAGTGGGTTAACTGGTCTAGGAACAGTGGGTTAACTGGTCTAGGAACAGTGGGTTAACTGGCCTAGGAACAGTGGGTTAACTGGTCTAGGAACAGTGGGTTAACTGGTCTAGGAACAGTGGGTTAACTGGTCTAGGAACAGTGGGTTAACTGGTCTAGGAACAGTGGGTTAACTGGTCTAGGAACGGTGGGTTAACTGGTCTAGGAACAGTGGGTTAACTGGTCTAGGAACAGCGGGTTAACTGGTCTAGGAACAGTGGGTTAACTGGTCTAGGAACAGTGGGTTAACTGGTCTAGGAACAGTGGGTTAACTGGTCTAGGAACAGTGGGTTAACTGGCCTAGGAACAGTGGGTTAACTGGTCTAGGAACAGTGGGTTAACTGGTCTAGGAACAGTGGGTTAACTGGTCTAGGAACAGTGGGTTAACTGGCCTAGGAACAGTGGGTTAACTGGCCTAGGAACTGTGGGTTAACTGGCCTAGGAACAGTGGGTTAACTGGCCTAGGAACAGTGGGTTAACTGGTCTAGGAACAGTGGGTTAACTGGTCTAGGAACAGTGGGTTAACTGGCCTAGGAACAGTGGGTTAACTGGCCTAGGAACAGTGGGTTAACTGGTCTAGGAACAGTGGGTTAACTGGTCTAGGAACAGTGGGTTAACTGGTCTAGGAACAGTGGGTTAACTGGCCTAGGAACAGTGGGTTAACTGGCCTAGGAACAGTGGGTTAACTGGCCTAGGAACTGTGGGTTAACTGGCCTAGGAACAGTGGGTTAACTGGCCTAGGAACAGTGGGTTAACTGGTCTAGGAACAGTGGGTTAACTGGTCTAGGAACAGTGGGTTAACTGGTCTAGGAACAGTGGGTTAACTGGTCTAGGAACAGTGGGTTAACTGGTCTAGGAACAGTGGGTTAACTGGTCTAGGAACGGTGGGTTAACTGGTCTAGGAACAGTGGGTTAACTGGTCTAGGAACAGTGGGTTAACTGGTCTAGGAACAGCGGGTTAACTGGTCTAGGAACAGTGGGTTAACTGGTCTAGGAACAGTGGGTTAACTGGTCTAGGAACAGTGGGTTAACTGGTCTAGGAACAGTGGGTTAACTGGTCTAGGAACAGTGGGTTAACTGGTCTAGGAACAGTGGGTTAACTGGCCTAGGAACAGTGGGTTAACTGGCCTAGGAACTGTGGGTTAACTGGCCTAGGAACAGTGGGTTAACTGGCCTAGGAACAGTGGGTTAACTGGTCTAGGAACAGTGGGTTAACTGGTCTAGGAACAGTGGGTTAACTGGTCTAGGAACAGTGGGTTAACTGGTCTAGGAACAGTGGGTTAACTGTTCTAGGAACAGTGGGTTAACTGGCCTAGGAACAGTGGGTTAACTGGCCTAGGAACTGTGGGTTAACTGGCCTAGGAACAGTGGGTTAACTGGCCTAGGAACAGTGGGTTAACTGGCCTAGGAACAGTGGGTTAACTGGTCTAGGAACAGTGGGTTAACTGGTCTAGGAACAGTGGGTTAACTGGTCTAGGAACAGTGGGTTAACTGGTCTAGGAACAGTGGGTTAACTGGTCTAGGAACAGTGGGTTAACTGGTCTAGGAACAGTGGGTTAACTGGCCTAGGAACAGTGGGTTAACTGGCCTAGGAACAGTGGGTTAACTGGCCTAGGAACAGTGGGTTAACTGGCCTAGGAACAGTGGGTTAACTGGTCTAGGAACAGCGGGTTAACTGCCTTGTTCAGGGGAACAGTGGGTTAACTGGTCTAGGAACAGGGGGTTAACTGGTCTAGGAACAGTGGGTTAACTGGCCTAGGAACAGTAGAACAGTGGGTTAACTGGTCTAGGAACAGCGGGTTAACTGCCTTGTTCAGGGGAACAGTGGGTTAATTGGTCTAGGAACAGTGAGTTAACTGGCCTAGGAACAGTGGGTTAACTGGCCTAGGAACAGTGGGTTAACTGGCCTAGGAACAGGGGGCTAACTGGTCTAGGAACAGTAGAACAGTGGGTTAACTGGTCTAGGAACAGCGGGTTAACTGCGTTGTTGAGGGGAACAGTGGGTTAACTGGCCTAGGAACAGTGGGTTAACTGGCCTAGGAACAGTGGGTTAACTGGCCTAGGAACAGTGGGTTAACTGGTCTAGGAACAGTGGGTTAACTGGTCTAGGAACAGCGGGTTAACTGGTCTAGGAACAGGGGGTTAACTGGCCTAGGAACAGTGGGTTAACTGCCTTGTTCAGGGGAACAGTGGGTTAACTGGTCTAGGAACAGGGGGTTAACTGGTCTAGGAACAGCGGGTTAACTGCCTTGTTCAGGGGAACAGTGGGTTAACTGGTCTAGGAACAGGGGGTTAACTGGTCTAGGAACAGTGGGTTAACTGGTCTAGGAACAGTAGAACAGTGGGTTAACTGGTCTAGGAACAGTGGGTTAATTGGTCTAGGAACTGTGGGTTAACTGGCCTAGGAACAGTGGGTTAACTGGCCTAGGAACAGTGGGTTAACTGGCCTAGGAACAGGGGGTTAACTGGCCTAGGAACAGTGGGTTAACTGGCCTAGGAACAGTGGGTTAACTGGCCTAGGAACAGTGGGTTAACTGGCCTAGGAACAGTGGGTTAACTGGTCTAGGAACAGGGGGTTAACTGGTCTAGGAACAGTGGGTTAACTGGTCTAGGAACAGTAGACCAGTGGGTTAACTGGTCTAGGAACAGCAGGTTAACTGCGTTGTTCAGGGGAACAGTGGGTTAACTGGTCTAGGAACAGTGGGTTAACTGGTCTAGGAACAGCGGGTTAACTGGTCTAGGAACAGGGGGTTAACTGGCCTAGGAACAGTGGGTTAACTGGTCTAGGAACAGTGGGTTAACTGGTCTAGGAACAGTGGGTTAACTGGTCTAGGAACAGCGGGTTAACTGCCTTGTTCAGGGGAACAGTGGGTTAACTGGTCTAGGAACAGGGGGTTAACTGGTCTAGGAACAGTGGGTTAACTGGCCTGGGAACAGTGGGTTAACTGCCTGTTCAGGGGCAGAATGACAGATTTGTAACTTGTCACCTGGAATGCAGCTTTGCACATTCTTGGCATTCTTTCAACCAGCATTTCAATTACCAGGTGTGCCTTGTTAAAATTTGTGGAATTTCTTTCCTTCTTAATGCGTTTGAGCCAATCAGTTGTGTTGTGACAAGGTAGGGGTGGTATACAGAAGAAGGCCCTATTTGGTAAAAGACCCAGTCCATATTATGGAACGAACAGCTCAAATAAGCAAAGAGAAACGACAGTCCATCATTACTTTATGACATGAAGGTCAGTCAATACGGAACATTTCAAGAACTTTGACAGTTTCTTCAAGTGCAGTCGCAAAAACCATCAAGTGCTATGATGAAACTGGCTCTCATGAGGACCGCCACAGGAAAGGAAGACCCAGAGTTACCTCTGCTGCAAAGGATAAGGTCATTAGAGTTCCCAGCCTCAGAAATTGCAGCCCAAATAAATGCTTCACAGAGTTCAAGTACGAGACACATCTCAACATCAACTGTTCAGAGGAGACAGTGTGAATCAGACCTTCATGGTTGAATTGTTGCAGAGAAACCACTACTAAAGGACACCAAGAAGAAGAAACTTGCTTGGACCAAGAAACACGAGCAATGGACATTAGACCGGTGGAAATCTGTCCTTTGGTCTGGAGTCCAAATTGGAGATTTTTGGTTCAAACCGCCGTTGTGGGTGAACGGATGACCTGCGTATGTGTATTTGTGTAAGCACGGAGGAGGTGTGATGGTGTGGGGGTGTTTTTCTGGTGACACTGTCTGTCATTTATTTAGAATTGGCTATTTGAAGAATCTCAAATATATTTGGATTTGTTTAACACTTTCTTGGTTACTACATGATTCCATATGTGTTATTTCATAGTTTTGATGTTCACTATTATTCTACAATGTAGAAAATAGTAAAAATAAAGGAAAACCCTTGAATGAGTAGTTGTTCTATAACTTTTGACCGGTAGTGTCACGCCCTGACCATAGTTTACTTTGTATTTTCTATGTTTTGATTGGTCAGGGTGTGATCTGAGTGGGCATTCTATGTTACATGTCTAGTTTGTCTAGTTCTATGTTCGGCCTGATATGGTTCTCAATCAGAGGCAGGTGTTCGTCATTGTCTCTGATTGGGAACCATATTTAGGTAGCCTGGGTTTCACTGTGTGTTGGTGGGTGATTGTTCCTGTCTATGTGTTTTCACCAGATAGGCTGTTTAGGTTTTCGTTACGTTTATTGTTTTTGTACTGATTCGTATTTAAAGTTTGTTCATTAAAACATGGATCGCAATCTACACGCTGCATTTTGGTCCGACTATCCTTCTCATAAAGAAAACCGTTACAGAATCACCCACCCCCAACGGACCAAGCAGCGTGTCAACAGGCAGGAGCAGCGCGAGGAGACGCGCAATAAGGACTTCTGGACATGGGAGGAAATCCTCGACGGGAGAGGACCCTGGGCTAAACCAGGGGAGTGTAGCCGCCCAAAGGTGCAGCAGGAGAAGAAGCAGCAGGAGCAGCTGCAGTGGGAGAGGCTGCACCACCTGGAGAAATGGACATGGGAGGAAGAACTGGACGGTAAAGGACCCTGGGCTCAGCCTGGAGAATATCGCCGCCCCAAGGAGGAACTGGAGGCGGCGAAAGCTGAGAGGCGCAGATATGAGGAGGCAGCACGACGTAGCGGATGGAAGCCTGAGAGGCAGCCCCAAAAATTTCTTGGGGGGGGGCTAACAGGGAGTATGGCTACGCCAGGTAGGAGACCTGGGCAGACTCCCTGTGCTTACCGGGGGGCTAGAGAGACCGGACAGGCACCGTGTTATGCAGTGGTGCGCACGGTGTCTCCAGTGCGGGTGCATAGCCCGGTGCGGTATATTCCAGCTCCGCGTGTCTGCCGGGCTAGATTGAGCGTCGAGCCTAATGCCATGAAGCCGGCTCTACGCAGCTGGTCCCCAGTGCGTCTCCTTGGGCCGGTTTACATGGCACCAGCCTTGCGCTCGGTTTCTCCGGTTCGCCTGCATAGTCCAGTGCGGGCTATTCCACCTCGCCGCACTGGCAGGGCGACCGTGAGCATTCAACCAGGTAAGGTTGGGCAGGCTCGGTGCTCAAGAGCTCCAGTGCGCCTGCACGGTCCGGTTTTTCCAGTACCACCTCCACACCCCAGCCCTCCGGTAGCAGCTCCCCGCACCAGGCTTCCTGTGTGTGTCCTCGGCCCAGTACCACCAGTGCCAGCACCACGCATCAGGCCTACAGTGCGCCTCGCCTGTCCAGCGCTGCCAGAGCCTCCCTTCTCTTCAGCGCTGTCGGAGTCTCCCGCCTGTTTAGCGCTGTTAGAGCCTGCCTTCTCTACAGCGCTGCCGGAGTCTCCCGCCTGTTCAGAACTGCCAGTTAGCATAGAGCTGCCAGTTAGCATAGAGCTGCCAGTTAGCATAGAGCTGCCAGTTAGCATAGAGCTGCCAGTTAGCATAGAGCTGCCAGTTAGCATAGAGCTGCCAGTTAGCTTAGAGCTGCCAGTTAGCAAGGAGCTGCCAGTCTGCAAGGAGCTGCCAGTCTGCATAGAGCTGCCAGTCTGCATGGAGCTGCCAGTCTGCAAGGAGCCGCCAGAGCTGCCAGTCTGCAGGATGCCGCCAAAGCTGCCAGTCTGCAAGGAGCTGCCAGTCTGCAAGGAGCCGCCAGAGCTGCCAGTCTGCATGGAGCAGCCAGGGCCGCCAGTCAGCATGGAGCAGCCAGGGCCGCCAGTCAGCATGGAGCAGCCAGGGCCGCCAGTCAGCATGGAGCAGCCAGGGCCGCCAGTCAGCATGGAGCAGCCAGTCAGCATGGAGCAGCCAGTCAGCATGGAGCAGCCAGTCAGCATGGAGCAGCCAGAGCTGCCAGTCAGCATGGAGCAGCCAGAGCTGCCAGTCAGCATGGAGCAGCCAGAGCTGCCAGTCAGCATGGAGCAGCCAGTCAGCATGGAGCAGCCAGAGTTGCCAGTCAGCATGGAGCAGCCAGTCAGCATGGAGCAGCCAGAGCTACCAGTCATCATGGAGCAGCCAGAGCAGTCTGCCAGCATGGAGCAGCCAGAGCAGTCTGCCAGCATGGAGCAGCCAGAGCTGTCAGTCAGCATGGAGCAGCCAGAGCAGCCAGTCTGTGTCGACCAGTCTCTTCCAGATCTGCCAGTCGACCAGACTCTTCCAGATCTGCCAGTCGACCAGACTCTTCCAGATCTGCCCGTCGTCCAGACTCTTCCAGACTCTTCCAGATCTGCCAGTCGTCCAGACTCTTCCAGATCTGCCAGTCGTCCAGACTCTTCCAGATCTGCCAGTCGTCCAGACTCTTCCAGATCTGCCAGTCGTCCAGACTCTTCCAGATCTGCCAGTCGTCCAGACTCTTCCAGATCTGCCAGTCGTCCAGACTCTTCCAGATCTGCCAGTCGTCCAGACTCTTCCAGATCTGCCAGTCGACCAGACTCTTCCAGATCTGCCAGTCGACCAGACTCTTCCAGATCTGCCAGTCGACCAGACTCTTCCAGATCTGCCAGTCGACCAGACTCTTCCAGATCTGCCAGTCGACCAGACTCTTCCAGATCTGCCAGTCGACCAGACTCTTCCAGATCTGCCAGTCGACCAGACTCTTCCAGATCTGCCAGTCGTCCAGATTCTCCCAGATCTGCCAGTCGTCCAGATTCTCCCAGATCTGCCAGTCGTCCAGATTCTCCCAGATCCGCCAGTCGACCAGATTCTCCCAGATCCGCCAGTCGACCAGATTCTCCCAGATCCGCCAGTCGACCAGATTCTTCCAGATCTGCTAGTCGACCAGGATCTGCTGAAACCGCCAGCCAGCCAGGTTCTGGTAGTTTCTACTACCTGCCTGGGCTTCCTCTCAGTGCTGAGCTTCTTCTCAGTGCTGAGCTTCCTCTCAGTGCTGAGCTACCCATCTGTCCCGAGTTACCTCTGTCCCGAGCTGTCCCTCTGTCCCATGTTATCATTGTGGTGGGTAACCTATTTAGGGACGTTTAGGAGGGGGATTAAAACTGTCATGGAGTGGGGTCCACGTCCAGCGCCAGAGCCGCCACCGCGGACAGATGCCCACCCAGACCCTCCCCTATAGGTTCAGGTTTTGCGGCCGGAGTCCGCACCTTGGGGGGGGGGTACTGTCACGCCCTGACCATAGTTTACTTTGTATTTTCTATGTTTTGATTGGTCAGGGTGTGATCTGAGTGGGCATTCTATGTTACATGTCTAGTTTGTCTAGTTCTATGTTCGGCCTGATATGGTTCTCAATCAGAGGCAGGTGTTCGTCATTGTCTCTGATTGGGAACCATATTTAGGTAGCCTGGGTTTCACTGTGTGTTGGTGGGTGATTGTTCCTGTCTATGTGTTTTCACCAGATAGGCTGTTTAGGTTTTCGTTACGTTTATTGTTTTTGTACTGATTCGTATTTAAAGTTTGTTCATTAAAACATGGATCGCAATCTACACGCTGCATTTTGGTCCGACTATCCTTCTCATAAAGAAAACCGTTACAGGTAGTGTAATATGACATTTGAAATGTCTTAATTCTTTTGGACCGTTTGTGAGTGTAATGTTTACTATACATGTTTTATTGTTGATTTCACTTTATATTTATCTATCGTTGACTAGGACCAGGTTAGGACCAGATGTGTGAGTTCTCACCAGTTGAGAGATATTGTTGACTAGGACCAGATGTGTGAGTTCTCACCAGTTGAGAGATATTGTTGACTAGGACCAGATGTGTGAGTTCTCACCAGTTGAGAGATATTGTTGACTAGGACCAAGTTAGGACCAGGTGTGTGAGTTCTCACCAGTTGAGAGATATTGTTGACTAGGACCAGGTTAGGACCAGATGTGTGAGTTCTCACCAGTTGAGAGATATTGTTGACTAGGACCAGGTTAGGACCAGATGTGTGAGTTCTCACCAGTTGAGAGATATTGTTGACTAGGACCAGGTTAGGACCAGGTGTGTGAGTTCTCACCAGTTGAGAGAGATCGTTGACTAGGACCAGGTTAGGACCAGATGTGTGAGTTCTCACCAGTTGAGAGATATTGTTGACTAGGACCAGATGTGTGAGTTCTCACCGGTTGACTGATATTGTTGACTAGGACCAAGTTAGGACCAGGTGTGTGAGTTCTCACCAGTTGAGAGATATTGTTGACTAGGACCAGGTTAGGACCAGGTGTGAGTTCTCACCAGTTGAGAGATATTGTTGATTAGGACCAGGTTAGGACCAGATGTGTGAGTTCTCACCAGTTGAGAGATATTGTTGACTAGGACCAGGTGTGTGAGTTCTCACCAGTTGAGAGATATTGTTGACTAGGACCAGATGTGAGTTCTCACCAGTTGAGAGATATTGTTGACTATGACCAGATAGGTCCAGGCATTCCTGTTGCTGAAGTTTCCCTCGTCATACACACCACACAACTGACAGACACTACAGAGAGAGAGAGAGGGGGGGGGGGGGGGGGGGGGGAGAGGGGATCATAAACATTTTATAACCTGCTCAACCTTTCCTATTCTGTATTTTGTCATGTATAATATACTACTTGGTTAGTGCTGTACTTACAGTGCTATCACTGTAGTTACGGGCCTGACGACGGTGTACTGTAGAACCCCCAGCTTACAGCGGAACAACAACACCCTGACCGAGGAGAGACAACCAATCACAACCATCAATCACATCCATCAGCCAATCAATCACAACCAACCATCAGTCACATGCATCAGCCAACCAATCACAACCATCAGTCACATCCATCAGCCAATCAATCACAACCAACCATCAGTCACATGCATCAGCCAATCAATCACAACCATCAGTCACATCCATCAGCCAATCAATCACAACCAACCATCAGTCACATGCATCAGCCAACCAATCACAACCATCAGTCACATCCATCAGCCAATCAATCACAACCAACCATCAGTCACATGCATCAGCCAATCAATCACAACCATCAGTCACATGCATCAGCCAATCAATCAAACACAACCATCAATCAGTCATATCCCATCATTCAATCAAGACATTGTATTCATGTTCATCCATCTCTCCCTGCTCTCCTCCCTCTATCACTCCAACTCTCCCCTCTCTCCCTCCCCACCTACCTCCCTCCCTCCCCTCCCTCTCTCCCTCTCCTCCAACTCTCCCTCCCCTCCCCTCCCCTCCCCTCCCTCCCTCTCTCTCCCTCTCTCTCTCTCCCTCCTTCCCTCACTTACTCTCCCATTGCCCATGGTGGACAGCAGCATAGAGGTGGCAGGTGTTTCTGTTGTTCCTGAACCTCTAGCATCAACACCAAACTGGGATACTGGTTAGAGAGGTAGTTTAACAGGAAGATGAGGAAGTTGTAAATGACGTAGGCCTCGTAACACTCTCTACACGTGTCTACGTAGATGGCTATTCTGGGGTAGCGCAGCGCGATCCACTAAAGAAGAAGAAGTCCAATGTACACGGATGTCCAAGGGGAGGAGGAGGAGGGGGGGGGCGGAGAGGAGGGGGAGAGAGAAAGGCAGTTTAATTGATAGATGAGGAACGACCATAAGAAATGTGTCCATTATTTTCAACCAACACATATTGATTGATGGAGTGACCAATGTAAATAAATGGTCTGTGTGTGCGTGTGTGTGTGTGTGTGTTGACTCTGCCATTTGAGCAGCCCAGCCTTGTGACAACACCACACCGTCCTCAATTAATCCTGTTACCATAGAGATTCGGAGGTCTCAATGGAACTTAGAATGTTCAGCCATTCCTTATAAACCAATGGAATGTCTGACTCAGTGTTCTAGTCTAGTGTTCCATAGTTCTCTGTGTTCTAGTCTAGTGTTCCATAGTTCTCTGTGTTCTAGTCTAGTGTTCCATAGTTCTCTGTGTTCTAGTCTAGTGTTCCATAGTTCTCTGTGTTCTAGTCTAGTGTTCCATAGTTCTCTGTGTTCTAGTCTAGTGTTAGTGTTCCATAGTTCTCTGTGTTCTAGTCTAGTGTTCCATAGTTCTCTGTTTTCTAGTCTAGTGTTCCATAGTTCTCTGTGTTCTAGTCTAGTGTTCCATAGTTCTCTGTGTTCTAGTCTAGTGTTCCATAGTTCTCTGTGTTCTAGTCTAGTGTTCCATAGTTCTCTGTGTTCTAGTCTAGTGTTCCATAGTTCTCTGTGTTCTAGTCTAGTGTTAGTGTTCCATAGTTCTCTGTGTTCTAGTCTAGTGTTCCATAGTTCTCTGTTTTCTAGTCTAGTGTTCCATAGTTCTCTGTGTTCTAGTCTAGTGTTCCATAGTTCTCTGTGTTCTAGTCTAGTGTTCCATAGTTCTCTGTGTTCTAGTCTAGGGTTCCATAGCTCTCTGTGTTCTAGTCTAGTGTTCCATAGTTCTCTGTGTTCTAGTCTAGTGTTCCATAGTTCTCTGTGTTCTAGTCTAGTGTTCCATAGTTCTCTGTGTTCTAGTCTAGTGTTCCATAGTTCTCTGTGTTCTAGTCTAGTGTTCCATAGTTCTCTGTGTTCTAGTCTAGTGTTCCATAGTTCTCTTCTGCAGTGATAGGCCTTCAACCAGATTGATATGTTATAACAGTATTACTATAATCAAATGTTAATAAAAGTGTCCCCTTACACTGTCCACACTGTAGATGGGTACCATCCACAGGATCCTGTAAACACACAACAGAGAGGATCAGTGGTGTCTGGTCTCCTACCATTTATAAATACTTTATACCTTAAGGGATTTGATTCCAGGTGTGTTCCTACCTGATAATGGGTTTCTGTAGCTCAGGCTGTGTGTAGTGTACCAGGTGTGTTCCTACCTGATAATGGGTTTCTGTAGCTCAGGCTGTGTGTAGTGTACCAGGTGTGTTCCTACCTGATAATGGGTTTCTGTTGCTCAGGCTGTGTGTAGTGTACCAGGTGTGTACCAGGTGTGTTCCTACCTGATAATGGGTTTCTGTAGCTCAGGCTGTGTGTAGTGTACCAGGTGTGTTCCTACCTGATAATGGGTTTCTGTAGCTCAGGCTGTGTGTAGTGTACCAGGTGTGTACCAGGTGTATTCCTACCTGATAATGGGTTTCTGTAGCTCAGGCTGTGTGTAGTGTACCAGGTGTGTACCAGGTGTGTTCCTACCTGATAATGGGTTTCTGTAGCTCAGGCTGTGTGTAGTGTACCAGGTGTGTACCAGGTGTGTTCCTACCTGATAATGGGTTTCTGTAGCTCAGGCTGTGTGTAGTGTACCAGGTGTGTACCAGGTGTGTTCCTACCTGATAATGGGTTTCTGTAGCTCAGGCTGTGTGTAGTGTACCAGGTGTGTACCAGGTGTGTTCCTACCTGATAATGGGTTTCTGTAGCTCAGGCTGTGTGTAGTGTACCAGGTGTGTTCCTACCTGATAATGGGTTTCTGTAGCTCAGGCTGTGTGTAGTGTACCAGGTGTTGCAGGATGCCCCACAGAGAGATGGGGATGGTCATGAACACAAACACTCCAGCTATGAACCAGGCTTTACTGTGGGTCCCCACCTGAAACAGAGTCAGGCTTTACTGTGGCTCCCCACCTGAAACAGAGTCAGGCTTTACTGTGGCTCCCCACCTGAAACAGAGTCAGGCTTTACTGTGGCTCCCCACCTGAAACACAGAGCCAGGCTTTACTGTGGCTCCCCACCTGAAACACAGAGCCAGGCTTTACTGTGGGTCCCCACCTGAAACACAGAACCAGGCTTTACTGTGGCTCCCCACCTGAAACACAGAACCAGGCTTTACTGTGGCTCCCCACCTGAAACACAGAGCCAGGCTTTACTGTGGGTCCCCACCTGAAACACAGAACCAGGCTTTACTGTGGCTACCCACCTGAAACACGGAGCCAGGCTTTACTGTGGCTCCCCACCTGAAACACGGAGCCAGGCTTTACTGTGGCTCACCACCTGAAACACAGAGCCAGGCTTTACTGTGGCTCCCCACCTGAAACACAGAGCCAGGCTTTACTGTGGCTCCCCACCTGAAACACAGAACCAGGCTTTACTGTGGCTCCCCACCTGAAACACAGAGCCAGGCTTTACTGTGGCTCCCCACCTGAAACACAGAGCCAGGCTTTACTGTGGCTCCCCACCTGAAACACAGAGCCAGGCTTTACTGTGGCTCCCCACCTGAAACACAGAGCCAGGCTTTACTGTGGCTCCCCACCAGAAACACAGAGCCAGGCTTTACTGTGGCTCCCCACCTGAAACACATAACCAGGCTTTACTTGGAGATACCATTTATAAATGAACACATCTGTGCAACAACAGCATCCTCCGGTTTTGATCCATCTGTACAGTCAAAAATGATGAGGCTATACCATAACACCGAAGCCGAGTACTGAGGAGAATAACACAACAACGTTGACAGGTGTCAGTTGCACCATATAGACTTTAACAGATGTGAGAGCAATAGTTACTAATTATATGAAAGGCAGATGTTCGACTTGTTCTGCCTCACCTCAGACTTCTGTAGTTCCCAGACACACAGCGGCAGAACCACGAGTAGCAGAGCTACATAGAGGCAGACCACGAGAGGTCGGATCCACCGTCTCCAGTTCCCACACGTACACGGCATGGTTCCGTTCCGTTCGGTTTCGTTCGGTTAGTTCGCTTCTGTTGAGTTATGTTCGGGTTTAGAACTGAAGGACTAGGAGGGAATGGGATGGGTGGGCGTTGGCTATCTACTGTAGCTGTTTCCTAAACACAACACTGTGCCACTAACCTACAGGCTATATCTACTGTAGCTGTTTCCTAAACACAACACTGTGCCACTAACCTACAGGCTATATCTACTGTAGCTGTTTCCTAAACACAACACTGTGCCACTAACCTACAGGCTATATCTACTGTAGCTGTTTCCTAAACACAACACTGTGTCACTAACATACACTAACCTACAGGCTATAGCTACTGTAGCTGTTTCCTAAACACAACACTGTGTCACTAACCTACAGGCTATATCTACTGTAGCTGTTTCCTAAACACAACACTGTGTCACTAACATACACTAACCTACAGGCTATATCTACTGGAGCTGTTTCCTAAACACAACACTGTGTCACTAACCTACACTAACCTACAGGCTATATCTACTGTAGCTGTTTCCTAAACACAACACTGTGTCACTAACATACACTAACCTACAGGCTATATCTACTGGAGCTGTTTCCTAAACACAACACTGTGTCACTAACATACACTAACCTACAGGCTACTATCACTGCATGTCAATGGGGTGGCCTTTGTTGACAAAATAACAGAAATGATGACGCCAGTAGCCTAAACTCCCGTGGCTACAGTGATAAACCTCTAGGGCCTGACAAGCATCCTTCCGTTATTGCTGTAACATTGTCTTTGCCCAAAATCATGAATAACCTCAGCTTTTCTGAATAGACATTATCTGTCCCTGCGTTGTAGCCAAGCAACGTTGCGTTTCATCCATTAAAATTCACAAGAGCTTCTAATATGTTCTTCTAGTTTCACCCACCTCTGAGTGTAGAAGAAAACCAGAGAATACACCGATTACCGCGTCCCGAGACGATTTGGTCGCGACATGGAACGGAAATGGACATCGGTGTCAAATAATAGCGCGTGTGGTTCCATGTTGACGCCCACGTTGCAACAAACCGTTACAGCGATCCTTATAGCTCTGGTCCAGGGCGTTAACTGCCTGTTATGCCTCACGTCCACCGGACGCATCAAACTCTTTGCGATCCGGCGGAAGTAATTAATTTTCAAATTAATTGTACGGAAAATGCGGGCTAGACATCCAGCAAAACAAAACGCACATGCATCTGGTGGACATCAGGCATTACTCTAGCTTAGTGGTGGAGAAATGCGCAGTAACGTCGTGGACCAGAGCTACCATCCTTACAGCATCATTAGGTCAGGTGGTCAGTTCAGTTACCTCCTATGTGAGCAGGGAGTGGACGTGAAAAACAAAACAACACTAGCGGATCATTTTATAAATCAACCCCTCACACTACCGTGTTTCCACCACAATCCCAGTTAATAGAACCGACCTGCTGGACATTGGCATCGTTTATTATGGGTACGGGAAATAAAATGCTCTAGTGTTTATCCATGGCCGCTAGATGTCATTACGGAGCTACCCTCGCTCTGTACCCCTCTTTCGTCACACTCTCTCTCATCTCTCCCTCACTCTGTTCTGTTAGTCCACAATCAGGTTGTGACGCCATCACGTCTAACGTCTGTCCCGTCTCCTAGGTAACCCTGGTTGTGACCTCATCGGTGACTGGGGAAACGTGTGCTCTGCCTCTGTGTACTTCCCAGACACAAACCACCACAGTAAGGTACATCAATGCCCTGGACACTAAATCAAGTGCACCTTGTATTTCAAAGGAAAAATAAATGTATTTGTACCGAAGTCAGTACTGCATCAAGAGTTGGAGAGAAGAGACACACTAAAACAGTACAACATGTGTTCTGTACAACACACATGCACGCACACGCACACACACACCTCATAGTTTATAAGGGCAGTTTTCCACAGCAGCAGATAAGTCCTAGCGAGAGACTTGACCTGAAAAAGTGAGACTTGATCTGAACTTTTTCAGATCAAGTCTCACTTTTTCAGGTCGTGTCTCTTTTCAGGTCGTCTCACTTTTTCAGATCAAGTCTCACTTTTTCAGGTCAAGTCTCTCGCTAGGACTTATCTGCTGCTGTGGAAAACTGGGGGTACTGACACCACCATCACAGATGAACTGATGACTGACTGTTAACGATGTTTCCATCCTTACTATGTCTAACAATCAGTGTGGTGTTTATGGTGTTGGACATTTGGTGTGGTGTGTATGGTGTGGTGTGGTGTGTATGGTGTTGGACATGTGGTGTGGTGTGTATGGTGTTGGACATGTGGTATGGTGTGTATGGTGTGGTGTGGTGTGTATGGTGTGGTGTGGTGTGTATGGTGTGGTGTGGTGTGTATGGTATGGTGTGGTGTGTATGGTGTTGGACATGTGGTATGGTGTGGTGTGGTGTGTATGGTGTGGTGTGGTGTGGTATGGTGTGTATGGTGTGGTGTGGTGTGTATGGTGTGGTGTGGTGTGTATGGTATGGTGTGGTGTGTATGGTGTTGGACATGTGGTATGGTGTGTATGGTGTGGTGTGGTGTGTATGGTGTGGTGTGGTGTGTATGGTATGGTGTGGTGTGTATGGTGTTGGACATGTGGTATGGTGTGTATGGTGTGGTGTGGTGTGTATGGTATGGTGTGGTATGCATGGTGTGGTGTGGTGTGTATGGTGTGGTGTGGTGTGTATGGTATGGTGTGGTGTGGTGTGTATGGTGTGGTGTGGTGTGTATGGTGTGGTGTGGTGTGTATGGTATGGTGTGTATGGTGTGGTGTGGTGTGTATGGTGTGGTATGGTGTGTATGGTGTGGTGTGTATGGTGTGGTGTGTATGGTGTGTATGGTATGGTGTGTATGGTGTGGTGTGGTGTGTATGGTGTGGTGTGTATGGTGTGGTGTGGTGTGTATGGTGTGGTGTGGTGTGTATGGTGTGGTGTGGTGTGTATGGTATGGTGTGTATGGTGTGGTGTGGTGTGTATGGTATGGTGTGTATGGTGTGGTGTGGTGTGGTGTGGTGTGTATGGTATGGTGTGTATGGTGTGGTGTGGTGTGTATGGTATGGTGTGTATGGTGTGGTGTGGTGTGGTGTGTATGGTGTGGTGTGGTGTGTATGGTATGGTGTGTATGGTGTGGTGTGGTGTGGTGTGGTGTGTATGGTATGGTGTGGTGTGGTGTGTATGGTATGGTGTGTATGGTGTTGGATAATCGATCATTTACTGACCATTTCTAACACTTCTTTTGTCTTCTGTTTCTTACCTAACCATGGTTGAAGGACATAGATCTGGGGATGTCTTTATTTAGGGCTTGAAAACATGAAGTTCACATCCAAGATGGTAATCTATTCACTATAAAGTGCACTATATAGTGGATAGGGTCCCATTTGGGATGCAGAGGGAAAAACTGTCTGTAACCATGGACCAGTGGGTCTGTGTTCAGCAGATAGAAATATCATGAATAGAGCTGACATGATTCCTTATTCTACATGTCAGAGGCACTTCTGTTCTATATCATATATTTCTATCTAAACGGTGAACAGGTCAACTGGCCCATTTGGAATTTAACCCAGGATTAGCTAGCTTGGTATAACATCAGTAATAGATACTAATAAACCCAGGATTAGGTAGCTTGGTGTATAACATAGGTAATAGATACTAATAAACCCAGGATTAGGTAGCTTGGTGTATAACATCGGTAATAGATACTAATAAACCCAGGATTAGGTAGCTTGGTGTATAACATAAGTAATAGATACTAATAAACCCAGGATTAGGTAGCTTGGTGTATAACATCAGTAATATATACTAATAAACCCAGGATTAGGTAGCTTGGTGTATAACATCAGTAATATATACTAATAAACCCAGGATTAGGTAGCTTGGTGTATAACATAAGTAATAGATACTAATAAACCCAGGATTAGGTAGCTTGGTGTATAACATCAGTAATAGATACTAATAAACCCAGGATTAGGTAGCTTGGTATATAACATCAGTAATAGATACTAATAAACCCAGGATTAGGTAGCTTGGTGTATAACATTGGTAATAGATACTAATAAACCCAGGATTAGGTAGCTTAGTGTATAACATCGGTAATAGATACTAATAAACCCAGGATTAGGTAGCTTGGTGTATAACATCAGTAATAGATACTAATAAACCCAGGATTAGGTAGCTTGGTGTATAACATCAGTAATAGATACTAATAAACCCAGGATTAGGTAGCTTGGTGTATAACATCAGTAATAGATACTAATAAACCCAGGATTAGGTAGCTTGGTGTATAACATCAGTAATAGATACTAATAAACCCAGGATTAGGTAGTTTGGTGTATAACATCAGTACAGTATAGTACTATTTCACTGTGCAATGGGTCTGTTCTGTACTGGTGTAGTATAGTATATAGTAGAGTATAGTACTAGTTCACTGTGCAGTGGGTCTGTTCTGTACTGGTGTAGTATAGTATATAGTACAGTATAGTACAAGTTCACTGTGGAGTGGGTCTGTTCTGTACTGGTGTAGTATAGTATATAGTAGAGTATAGTACTAGTTCACTGTGTAGTGGGTCTGTTCTGTACTGGTGTAGTATAGTATATAGTACAGTATAGTACTAGTTCACTGTGCAGTGGGTCTGTATACTAATCTGTGTACTACTAGGACACCCCCTGGGTGTCAATCATGGCAAAACATACGCCGTGACAATTACAAGTTGTTGTTTTTATTTCAAAGATATGACACAAATAAACAGTGGTATAGAGTGATTATAGAGTTTAGAGATGAGGGAAAACGTCGTAATATAAGACACAAATAAGACGATGTTGACGGAAGACAACTGTCTAACTGGGAACAATGACTTCCTTTTAATCTAGTCTCTCTCTCCTGGTATAATAAGTGTTAAACTAGTCTCTCTCTCTCCTGGTATAATAAGTGTTAAACTAGTCTCCCTCTCCTGGTATAATAAGTGTTAAACTAGTCTCTCTCTCTCCTGGTATAATAAGTGTTAAACTAGTCTCTCTCCTGGTATAATAAGTGTTAAACTAGTCTCTCTCCTGGTATAATAAGTGTTAAACTAGTCTCTCTCCTGGTACAATAAGTGTTAAACTAGTCTCTCTCTCCTGGTATAATAAGTGTTAAACTAGTCTCTCTCCTAGTAAATTAAGTGTTAAACTAGTCTCTCTCTCTCCTGGTATAATAAGTGTTAAACTAGTCTCTCTCTCTCCTGGTATAATAAGTGTTAAACTAGTCTCTCTCCTGGTATAATACGTGTTAATCTAGTCTCTCTCTCCTGGTATCTCTCCTGGTATAATAAGTGTTAAACTAGTCTCTCTCCTAGTAAATTAAGTGTTAAACTAGTCTCTCTCTCTCCTGGTATAATAAGTGTTAAACTAGTCTCTCTCTCTCCTGGTATAATAAGTGTTAAACTAGTCTCTCTCCTGGTATAATACGTGTTAAACTAGTCTCTCTCTCTCCTGGTATAATAAGTGTTAAACTAGTCTCTCTCCTGGTATAATAAGTGTTAAACTAGTCTCTCTCCTAGTAAATTAAGTGTTAAACTAGTCTCTCTCTCTCCTGGTATAATACGTGTTAAACTAGTCTCTCTCTCTCCTGGTATATTACGTGTTAAACTAGTCTCTCTCTCTCCTGGTATAATAAGTGTTAAAATAGTACATGTGAGTTCCTGGTGGTGTCAGTAGTCTGTCTGTCTGTCTGTCTGTCTGTCTGTCTGTCTGTCTGTCTGTCTGTCTGTCTGTCTGTCTGTCTGTCTGTCTGTCTGTCTGTCTGTCTGTCTCTCTGTCTGTCTGTCTGTCTGTCTGTCTGTCTGTCTGTCTGTCTGTCTGTCTGTCTGTCTGTCTGTCTGTTTGTCTCCCTCTCTCTGTCTGTGTCAGTCTGTCTCAGTTCCCAGGTGATATCAGTCTGTCTCCGTCTCTCTGTCTGTGTCAGTCTGTGTCCCTTTCTCTGTCTGTGTCAGTCTGTCTCAGTTCCCAGGTGATGTCAGTAATCAGTCTGTGTCCCTCTCTCTGTCCGTCTCAGTTCCCAGGTGATGTCAGTAATCAGTCTGTCTCCCTCTCTCTGTCTGTGTCAGTCATGTCTCAGTTCCCAGGTGATGTCAGTAATCAGTCTGTCTCCCTCTCTCTGTCTGTGTCAGTCTGTGTCAGTTCCCAGGTGATGTCAGTAATCAGTCTGTGTCCCTCTCTCTGTCTGTGTCAGTTCCCAGTTGGCGTCAGTAGGTTATACTCGGCCAGCAGTACAAAGCTGTTCTCCCTGATTCTACTGATTCTCACCAGATCAGTACAGTCCTGAATGTGGATCAACCCTCCATGGTTGAGGTTGCGGTCGTAGTCACGTTCACGGTCATTAAGGGTCACCCCGGTGCGTTTGTTACAGTACTGACTATACAGGTATCTGAAGCCTATAGCTAGAATCATTCCCAGCCCGGATGCACAGCCCAGAAGAATACCCAGCTCCCAGGCATTCTGGCTGGCCACGATGTCTGGGATCTTCCCCTCTCCTGGAGCTCCAGGTCGGGTCTTGGTGTTGGGGTTGGTGTTGGGGTTGGTGTTGGGACCTATTGAGCGGTTTTGGGAGATCGAACCTCCCTTTACACTGGGGACTTGACGTGGGGTGGGCTTGGGAGGAGCCAGGGGGGTTGGAGGGGTGAGGGGTGAGGTGTGAGAGCGACGGGGGGCGGGGGAGGGTTTATGGTGGGGTGAGGGAGAAGGAGTGGTAAGGGGGGCCACAAGATTGGATGTCTCCGTCAGCTTTAAGGGGAACATGGTGCCAGGGTCTCGCTCTGGGTTGCTCTGGGTAAAGTTAGGGTTAGGGGGGTCCTGCTCTGGGTTGCTCTGGGTAAAGTTAGGGTTAGGGGGGTCCTGCTCTGGGTTGCTCTGGGTAAAGTTAAGGTTAGGGGGGTCCTGCTCTGGGTTGCTCTGGGTAAAGTTAGGGTTAGGGGGGTCCTGCTCTGGGTTGCTCTGGGTAGGGATTGAGGCAGGAGAAGGTACTGGTTGAGGGTATGTAGAAGGTAGAAGTAGATGGGTAGAAGTGAAGGTAGGGGTGGATGCTGGGACAGTGAAGGAGTTTGGGTTTGGGGTTTTGGTTGAGTCTGCATAGTTAACTGCTGAAATGTCCATGTCTCTATTACGGGACTGGGACTTGGAATGAGAGGAGGGAGTGGGTGTCTGGGTGGGGGTGGAGGTTGAGATGGAGGTTGGAGTAAGTTCCTGGGTGGAGGTGGAGGTGGGAGTGAGTTCCTGGGTGGAGATGGGAGTGAGTTCCTGGGTGGGGGTGGAGGTGGGAGTGAGTTCCTGGGTAGAGGTGGGAGTGAGTTCCTGGGTAGGGGTGGAGGTGGAGGTTGGAGTGAGTTCCTGGGTG
This sequence comes from Oncorhynchus mykiss, assembly GCF_013265735.2. Classification (NCBI taxonomy): domain Eukaryota; kingdom Metazoa; phylum Chordata; class Actinopteri; order Salmoniformes; family Salmonidae; genus Oncorhynchus; species Oncorhynchus mykiss. Next base: position 62,766,408 of record NC_048585.1, on the reverse strand, counting down.
GGGGTCGAGGTGGAGGTGGGAGTGAGTTCCTGGGTGGGAGTGAGTTCCTGGGTGGGGGTGGAGGTGGGAGTGAGTTCCTGGGTGGAGATGGGATTGAGTTCCTGGGTGGAGGTGGAGGTTGGAGTGAGTTCCTGGGTGGGGGTCGAGGTGGAGGTGGGAGTGAGTTCCTGGGTGGGAGTGGAGGTGGGAGTGAGTTCCTGAGTGGAGGTGGGAGTGAGTTCCTGGGTGGAGGTGGAGGTGGGAGTGAGTTCCTGGGTGGAGGTGGAGGTTGGAGTGAGTTCCTGGGTGGAGGTGGGAGTGAGTTCCTGGGTGGAGGTGGAGGTTGGAGTGAGTTCCTGGGTGGAGGTGGAGGTTTGAGTGAGTTCCTGGGTGGAGGTGGAGGTTGGAGTGAGTTCCTGGGTGGAGGTTGGAGTGAGTTCCTGGGTGGGGGTGGAGGTTGAGATGGAGGTTGGAGTAAGTTCCTGGGTGGAGGTGGAGGTTGGAGTGAGTTCCTGGGTGAGGGTGGAGGTTGAGATGGAGGTTGGAGTAAGTTCCTGGGTTGAGGTGGAGGTGGGAGTGAGTTCCTGGGTGGGGGTGGAGGTGGGAGTGAGTTCCTGGGTGGGGGTGGAGGCGGAGGTGGGAGTGAGTTCCTGGGTGGGGGTGGGAGTGAGTTCCTGGGTGGGGGTCGAGGTGGAGGTGGGAGTGAGTTCCTGGGTGGAGGTGGAGGTTGGAGTGAGTTCCTGGGTGGAGTTTGGAGTGAGTTCCTGGGTGGGAGTGGAAGTGGAGGTTGGAGTGAGTTCCTGGGTGGGGGTCGAGGTGGAGGTTGGAGTGAGTTCCTGGGTGGGGGTCGAGGTGGAGTTTGGAGTGAGTTCCTGGGTGGAGGGAGTGGTTGGCTGAGAAGAGGATGAAGTGAGAGTGGCCACAGGGTTGGGTGTTTGTGTCAGGGTTAGGGGAGCCATGGTGCTCGGGCCTGTGGCTGGGTTGGAGGGGTCTTGTTCTGGTTCTGTACTGGTTAGAGGCTGGGTCATAGGTTCTGTACCGGTTAGAGGCTGAGTCATAGTTTCTGTACTGGTTAGAAGGTGGGTCATAGGTTCTGTACCGGTTAGAGGCTGAGTCATAGGTTCTGTACCGGTTAGAGGATGGGCCATAGGTTCTGTACCGGTTAGAGGCTGGGCCATAGGTTCTGTACCGGTTAGAGGCTGGGTCATAGGTTCTGTACCGGTTAGAGGCTGAGTCATAGGTTCTGTACCGGTTAGAGGCTGGGTCATAGGTTTTGTACCGGTTAGAGGCTGGGTCATAGGTTCTGTACCGGTTAGGGGATGAGTCAGAGGTTCTGTACCAGTTAGAGGCTGGGTCATAGGTTCTGTACCGGTTAGGGGATGAGTCAGAGGTTCTGTACCGGTTAGAGGCTGGGTCATAGGTTCCGTTGTCAGGGCCGGAGCCAGAGGTTCTGTACTGGGCTGAGAGTTGGTTCGAGACTGGGTCAGAGGTTCTGTACTGGGCTGAGGGTTGGTTAAAGGCTGGGTCAGAGTTTCAGTACTGGGCTGAGGGTTGGTTAGAGATTGGGTCAGAGGTTCTGTACTGGGCTGAGAGTTGGTTAGAGGCTGGGTCAGAGGTTCAGTGCTAGGCTGAGGGTTGGTTAAAGGCTGGGTCAGAGGTTCTGTACTGGGCTGAGGGTTGGTTAGAGGCTGGGTCAGAGGTTCTGTACTGGGCTGAGGGTTGGTTAGAGGCTGGGTTAGAGGTTCTGTACTGGGCTGAGGGTTGGTTAGAGCCTGGGTCAGAGATTCTGTACTGGGCTGAGGTTTGGTTAGAGGCTGGGTTAGAGGTTCTGTACTGGGCTGAGGGTTGGTTAGAGGATGGGTCAGAGGTTCTGTACTGGGCTGAGGGTTGGTTAGAGGCTGGGTCAGAGGTTCTGTACTGGGCTGAGGGTTGGTTAGGGCTAGGGATGGATCTGGGGACAGGGGGTTGTATAGGTTCTGGTTCCGGGGCTCTAGAGACTGTTTTAGGTTGGGGGGTGGGGGCATAGGTTCTGAGCTGGTCCACGACTGTGGTCTGGTCAGAGACTCTGGGTTAGGTAGGTACTGGGTCTGGGGGCTGGTCAGAGACTCTGGGTTAGGTAGGTACTGGGTCTGGGGGCTGGTTAGAGACTCTGGGTTAGGTAGGTACTGGGTCTGGGGGCTGGTCAGAGACTCTGGGTTAGGTAGGTACTGGGTCTGGGGGCTGGTCAGAGACTCTGAGTTAGGTAGGTACTGGGTCTGGGGGCTGGTCAGAGACTCTGTGTTAGGTAGGTACTGGGTCTGGGGGCTGGTCAGAGACTCTGGGTTAGGTAGGTACTGGGTCTGGGGGCTGGTTAGAGACTCTGGGTTAGGTAGGTACTGGGTCTGGGGGCTGGTCAGAGACTCTGGGTTAGGTAGGTACTGGGTCTGGGGGCTGGTTAGAGGCTCTGGGTTAGGTAGGTACTGGGTCTGGGGGCTGGTCAGAGGCTCTGGGTTAGGTAGGTACTGTGGTCTGGTCAGAGACTCTGGGTTAGGTAGGTACTGGGTCTGGGGGCTGGTCAGAGACTCTGGGTTAGGTAGGTACTGGGTCTGGGGGCTGGTCAGAGACTCTGGGTTAGGTAGGTACTGGGTCTGGGGGCTGGTCAGAGACTCTGGGTTAGGTAGGTACTGGGTCTGGGGTCTGGTTAGAGGCTCTGGGTTAGGTAGGTACTGGGTCTGGGGGCTGGTCAGAGACTCTGGGTTAGGTAGGTGCTGGGTCTGGGGGCTGGTCAGAGACTCTGGGTTAGGTAGGTACTGGGTCTGGGGGCTGGTCAGAGACTCTGGGTTAGGTAGGTACTGGGTCTGGGGTCTGGTTAGAGGCTCTGGGTTAGGTAGGTACTGGGTCTGGGGGCTGGTCAGAGACTCTGGGTTAGGTAGGTACTGGGTCTGGGGGCTGGATGTCTGAGACTCTGGGTTAGGTAGGTACTGGGTCTGGGGGCTGGTCAGAGACTCTGGGTTAGGTAGGTACTGGGTCTGGGGTCTGGTTAGAGGCTCTGGGTTAGGTAGGTACCGGGTCTGGGGGCTGGTCAGAGACTCTGGGTTAGGTAGGTACTGGGTCTGGGGGCTGGATGTCTGAGACTCTGGGTTAGGTAGGTACTGGGTCTGGGGGCTGGTCAGAGACTCTGGGTTAGGTAGGTACTGGGTTTGGGGGCTGGATGTCAGGCCCAGGGTCGTTTCTGGAAGCTTCAGCCCTTTGCCTTCCATCCCTCCAACCTGCATCTCTTCATCCTTCCTCCCTCTATCCGTCTCTTCACCCAGTGACAGGGAGAGAGGTTCAGGGCTGGGGGACAGGTCAGGGGTTATGGTTGTGGCAGCAGAGTTGGTGAGTGTGGTGACCTCTTCCTGTAGTTCTGAGAGGGAGCTTCCTGTATCCACCACAGTGGCATTCCCCCAGCCCGGGAAACCACCACTACTATCATGCAGCACTGCAGACTCGATCCGTGCCCAGTACACAAAATATGACTGGACCACCGTGATGCTGAGCGAGGGAAAGACAGACAGACACAGAAAGAGAGAGAGAGAGAGACAGAGAGAGAGAGAGAGAGAGAGAGAGAGAGAGACAGAGAGAGAGAGAGAGAGAGAGAGAGAGAGAGACAGAGAGAGACAGAGAGAGAGAGAGAGAGAGAGACAGAGAGAGAGAGAGAGAGAGAGAGACAGAGAGAGACAGAGAGAGAGAGAGAGAGAGAGAGAGAGAGACAGAGAGACAGACAGACACAGAGAGAGAGAGAGAGAGAGACAGAGAGAGACAGAGAGAGAGAGAGAGAGAGAGACAGAGAGAGAGAGAGAGACAGAGAGAGAGAGAGAGAGAGAGAGAGAGAGAGACAGAGAGAGAGAGAGAGAGAGAGAGAGAGAGAGACAGAGAGAGAGAGAGAGAGAGAGAGAGAGAGAGAGAGAGAGAGAGAGACAGAGAGAGAGAGAGAGAGAGACAGAGAGAGAGAGAGACAGAGAGAGAGAGAGAGAAAGACAGAGAGAGACAGAGAGAGAGAGAGATTTAGAATACAGTTACAGAAGTTCCCTTCCTCTCTCCTCCTCCTCATCCTCCTCATCCTCTCCCCTCCTCCTCTCCTCCCCCCTCCTCCTCAACCCTTCTCCCTCCTCCTCCTCCTCCTCCTCTCCTCCTCTACTCTACTCACAAGAAACATATATCTCTTAGAGCTGTATCTGGGGACCTCCCCCCCTCCTCTTCATCATCCTCCTCCTCTTCCTCCTCTACTCACTAGAAGCGTATATCTCCTAGAGCTGTATCTGGGGACCTCCTCTCCCCTCCTCTCCTCCCCCTCCTCCTCTCCTCCCCCTCCTCTCCCCTCCTCTCCTCATCCTCTTCCTCCTCTACTCACTAGAAGCATATTTCTCGTAGAGCTGTATCTGGGGACCTCCTCTCTCCTCCTCCCCCTCCTCCTCTTCCTCCTCTACTCACTAGAAACGTATATCTCCTAGAGCTGTATCTGGGGACCTCCTCTCTCCTCCTCCCCCTCCTCCTCTTCCTCCTCTACTCACTAGAAACATATGTCTCCTAGAGCTGTATCTGGGGACCTCCTCTCCCCTCCTCTCCTCCCCCTCCCTCTCCTCCCCCCTCCTCCTCTCCTCCCCCTCCTCCCCCTCCTCCTCATCCTCCTCCTCTTCCTCCTCTACTCACTAGAAACATATGTCTCCTAGAGCTGTATCTGGGGACCTCCTCTCCCCTCCTCTCCTCCCCCTCCCTCTCCTCCCCCCTCCTCCTCTCCTCCCCCTCCTCCCCCTCCTCTTCATCCTCCTCCTCTTCCTCCAGTACTCACTAGAAACATATATCTCCTAGAGCTGTGTATGGGGACCTCCTCTCCCCTACTCTCCTCCCCCTCCCTCTCCTCCCCCCTCCTCCTCTCCTCCCCCTCCTCCCCCTCCTCTTCATCCTCCTCCTCTTCCTCCTCTACTCACTAGAAACGTATATCTCCTAGAGCTGTATCTGGGGACCTCCTCTCCCCTCCTCTCCTCCCCCTCCCTCTCCTCCCCCCTCCTCCTCTCCCCTCCTCTCCTCCCCCCTCCTCCTCATCCTCCTCCTCTTCCTCCTCTACTCACTAGAAGCGTATGTCTCCTAGAGCTGTATCTGGGGACCTCCTCTCCCCTCCTCTCCTCCCCCTCCCTCTCCTCCCCCCTCCTCCTCTCCCCTCCTCTCCTCCCCCCTCCTCCTCATCCTCCTCCTCTTCCTCTTCTACTCACTAGAAGCATATTTCTCGTAGAGCTGTATCTAGGGACCTCCTCTCTCCTCCTCCCCCTCCTCCTCTTCCTCCTCTACTCACTAGAAACGTATATCTCCTAGAGCTGTATCTGGGGACCTCCTCTCCCCTCCTCTCCTCCCCCTCCTCCTCTCCTCCCCCCTCCTCCTCTCCTCCCCCTCCTCCCCCTCCTCTTCATCCTCCTCCTCTTCCTCCTCTACTCACTAGAAGCGTATGTCTCCTAGAGCTGTATCTGGGGACCTCCTCTCCCCTCCTCTCCTCCCCCCTCCTCCTCATCCTCCTCCTCTTCCTCCTCTACTCACTAGAAGCGTATATCTCCTAGAGCTGTATCTAGGGACCTCCTCTCCCCTCCTCTCCTCCCCCTCCTCCTCTACTCCCCCCTCCTCCTCTCCTCCCCCTCCTCCCCCTCCTCTTCATCCTCCTCCTCTTCCTCCTCTACTCACTAGAAGCGTATATCTCCTAGAGCTGTATCTGGGGACCTCCTCTCCCCTCCTCTCCTCCCCCTCCTCCCCCTCCTCCTCTACTCCCCCCTCCTCCTCTCCTCCCCCTCCTCCCCCTCCTCTTCATCCTCCTCCTCTTCCTCCTCTACTCACTAGAAGCGTATATCTCCTAGAGCTGTATCTGGGGACCTCCTCTCCCCTCCTCTCCTCCCCCTCCTCCTCTACTCCCCCCTCCTCCTCTCCTCCCCCTCCTCCCCCTCCTCTTCATCCTCCTCCTCTTCCTCCTCTACTCACTAGAAGCGTATGTCTCCTAGAGCTGTATCTGGGGACCTCCTCTCCCCTCCTCTCCTCCCCCTCCCTCTCCTCCCCCCTCCTCCTCTCCTCCCCCTCCTCTTCATCCTCCTCCTCTTCCTCCTCTACTCACTAGAAGCGTATGTCTCCTAGAGCTGTATCTGGGGACCTCCTCTCCCCTCCTCTCCTCCCCCCTCCTCCTCATCCTCCTCCTCTTCCTCCTCTACTCACTAGAAGCGTATATCTCCTAGAGCTGTATCCGGGGCCCTCCAGACAAATGACAGATTTCTCTTCAGCTGTTTGTCAGAGTGCGTGAGGGAGTCGTTGTCGCCGAGGCAACGCTGGGTGTGTGTTCCTGGAGGGGTTACGGTCCATGTGCCCGCCACCCTGCCCCCCCGTCCCCGACGCCCGGCGATGCCTAGCGACCGAGCCTGTAGAAGGAACCCCATGAAGTCTCGGGTGCTCCGTACCGTCACTATGGAAACAGGGACAGGGCAGTGTCACAGTACATGACTATTAATAAGCAATTCACTACTATACACATCTATCAACACAACATACACATAACATGATCCCATTGGATCCTGACTGACTTAGAACGACTATACAGCTGAAGTTGGGATAGTTTACATTCACCTTCGCCAAATACATTTAAACTCAGTTTTTCACAATTCCTGACATTTAATTACGCTCCCGGATACGGGATTGCTCGACGCAACAGGTTCACCTAACCATAACCTTAACCATTTTAACTAACCCCTTCACCTAACCCTAACCTTAACCATTTTAACTAACCCCTTCACCTAACCATAACCTTAACCATTTTAACTAACCCCTTCACCTAACCATAACCCTTTAAACTAACCCCTTCACCTAACCATAACCCTTTAAACTAACCCCTTCACCTAACCCTAACCCTTTAAACTAACCCCTTCACCTAACCATAACCCTTTAAACTAACCCCTTCACCTAACCATAACCCTTTAAACTAACCCCTTCACCTAACCATAACCCTTTAAACTAACCCCTTCACCTAACCATAACCCTTTAAACTAACCCCTTCACCTAACCTTAACCCTAACCCTTTAAACTAACCCCTTCACCTAACCATAACCCTTTAAACTAACCCCTTCACCTAACCATAACCCTAACCCTTTAAACTAACCCCTTCACCTAACCATAACCCTTTAAACTAACCCCTTCACCTAACCATAACCCTTTAAACTAACCCCTTCACCTAACCATAACCCTAACCCTTTAAACTAACCCCTTCACCTAACCATAACCCTTTAAACTAACCCCTTCACATAACCCTAACCCTTTAAACTAACCCCTTCACCTAACCATAACCCTTTAAACTAACCCCTTCACCTAACCATAACCCTAACCCTAACCTTAACCCTTTAAACTAACCCCTTCACCTAACCATAACCCTTTAAACTAACCCCTTCACCTAACCATAACCCTTTAAACTAACCCCTTCACCTAACCCTAACCATAACCCTTTAAACTAACCCCTTCACCTAACCATAACCTTAACCCTTTAAACTAACCCCTTCACCTAACCTTAACCCTTTAAACTAACCCCTTCACCTAACCATAACCCTTTAAACTAACCCCTTCACCTAACCCTAACCATAACCCTTTAAACTAACCCCTTCACCTAACCCTTTAAACTAACCCCTTCACCTAACCATAACCCTTTTAACTAACCCCTTCACCTAACCTTAACCCTTTAAACTAACCCCTTCACCTAACCCTAACCCTAACCCTTTAAACTAACCCCTTCACATAACCTTAACCCTTTAAACTAACCCCTTCACCTAACCATAACCCTTTAAACTAACCCCTTCACCTAACCTTAACCCTTTAAACTAACCCCTTCACCTAACCCTAACCCTAACCCTTTAAACTAACCCCTTCACCTAACCATAACCCTTTTAACTAACCCCTTCACCTAACCTTAACCCTTTAAACTAACCCCTTCACCTAACCCTAACCCTAACCCTTTTAACTAACCCCTTCACCTAACCTTAACCCTTTAAACTAACCCCTTCACCTAACCATAACCCTTTAAACTAACCCCTTCACCTAACCATAACCCTTTAAACTAACCCCTTCACCTAACCATAACCCTTTAAACTAACCCCTTCACCTAACCATAACCCTTTAAACTAACCCCTTCACCTAACCATAACCTTAACCCTTTAAACTAACCCCTTCACCTAACCATAACCCTTTAAACTAACCCCTTCACCTAACCATAACCCTTTAAACTAACCCCTTCACCTAACCATAACCCTTTAAACTAACCCCTTCACCTAACCATAACCCTTTAAACTAACCCCTTCACCTAACCATAACCCTTTAAACTAACCCCTTCACCTAACCATAACCCTTTAAACTAACCCCTTCACCTAACCATAACCTTAACCATTTTAACTAACCCCTTCACCTAACCATAACCCTTTAAACTAACCCCACCAAGCTTTAACTTCCTGACTGATGTCTTGAGATGTTGCTTCAATATATCCCCATGCAGAGAATCCTGATCTCAACTACATAAAACACCTTTGGGATGATTTGGAACGCTGAATGTGAGCCAGGCCTAATCGCTCAACATCAGTGCCCGTCCTTACTAATGCTCTTATGGCTGAATGGAAGCAAGTCCCCAGAAAAAATGTTCCAACATCTAGTGGAAAGCCTTCCCAGAAGAGTGGAGGCTGTTATAGCACCAATGTTCCAACATCTAGTGGGAAGCCTTCCCAGAAGAGTGGCTGTTATAGCAACAATGTTCCAACATCTAGTGGAAAGCCTTCCCAGTAGAGTGGAGGCTGTTATAGCACCAACGTTCCAACATCTAGTGGAAAGCCTTCCCAGAAGAGTGGAGGCTGTTATAGCAGCAATGTTCCAACATCTAGTGGAAAGCCTTCCCAGAAGAGTGGAGGCTGTTATAGCAGCAATGTTCCTACATCTAGTGGAAAGCCTTCCCAGAAGAGTGGAGGCTGTTATAGCAGCAAAGGCGGACCAACTCCATATTAATACCCATGATTTTGGAATGAGATGTTCGACGAGCAGGTGTCTACATACTGTTGGTCATATAGTGTATCTCTAACTTACTAAACTCTTTCTGTGTATTTCTGTGGAACTCTGAAACTGTGTTCAAACTTAGAAGAATAGCAGTGTGCTAGTTCCCTACCTGTCACCATGTACACTATTTAGTTCCCTACCTGTCACCATGTACACTATTTAGTTCCCTACCTGTCACCATGTACACTATTTAGTTCCCTACCTGTCACCATGTACACTATTTAGTTCCCTACCTGTCACCATGTACACTATTTAGTTCCCTACCTGTCACCATGTACACTATGTAGTTCCCTACCTGTCACCATGTACACTATTTAGTTCCCTACCTGTCACCATGTACACTATTTAGTTCCCTACCTGTCACCATGTACACTATTTAGTTCCCTACCTGTCACCATGTACACTATTTAGTTCCCTACCTGTCACCATGTACACTATTTAGTTCCCTACCTGTCACCATGTACACTATTTAGTGCCCTACCTGTCACCATGTACACTATTTAGTGCCCTACCTGTCACCATGTACACTATTTAGTTCCCTACCTGTCACCATGTACACTATTTAGTGCCCTACCTGTCACCATGTACACTATTTAGTTCCCTACCTGTCACCATGTACACTATTTAGTGCCCTACCTGTCACCATGTACACTATTTAGTTCCCTACCTGTCACCATGTACACTATTTAGTGCCCTACCTGTCACCATGTACACTATTTAGTTCCCTACCTGTCACCATGTACACTATTTAGTTCCCTACCTGTCACCATGTACACTATTTAGTTCCCTACCTGTCACCATGTACACTATTTAGTGCCCTACCTGTCACCATGTACACTATTTAGTGCCCTACCTGTCACCATGTACACTATTTAGTTCCCTACCTGTCACCATGTACACTATTTAGTTCCCTACCTGTCACCATGTACACTATTTAGTTCCCTACCTGTCACCATGTACACTATTTAGTTCCCTACCTGTCACCATGTACACTATTTAGTTCCCTACCTGTCACCATGTACACTATTTAGTGCCCTACCTGTCACCATGTACACTATTTAGTGCCCTACCTGTCACCATGTACACTATTTAGTTCCCTACCTGTCACCATGTACACTATTTAGTGCCCTACCTGTCACCATGTACACTATTTAGTTCCCTACCTGTCACCATGTACACTATTTAGTGCCCTACCTGTCACCATGTACACTATTTAGTTCCCTACCTGTCACCATGTACACTATTTAGTGCCCTACCTGTCACCATGTACACTATTTAGTTCCCTACCTGTCACCATGTACACTATTTAGTTCCCTACCTGTCACCATGTACACTATTTAGTTCCCTACCTGTCACCATGTACACTATTTAGTGCCCTACCTGTCACCATGTACACTATTTAGTGCCCTACCTGTCACCATGTACACTATTTAGTTCCCTACCTGTCACCATGTACACTATTTAGTTCCCTACCTGTCACCATGTACACTATTTAGTTCCCTACCTGTCACCATGTACACTATTTAGTTCCCTACCTGTCACCATGTACACTATTTAGTTCCCTACCTGTCACCATGTACACTATTTAGTTCCCTACCTGTCACCATGTACACTATTTAGTTCCCTACCTGTCACCATGTACACTATTTAGTTCCCTACCTGTCACCATGTACACTATTTAGTGCCCTACCTGTCACCATGTACACTATTTAGTTCCCTACCTGTCACCATGTACACTATTTAGTTCCCTACCTGTCACCATGTACACTATTTAGTTCCCTACCTGTCACCATGTACACTATTTAGTGCCCTACCTGTCACCATGTACACTATTTAGTGCCCTACCTGTCACCATGTACACTATTTAGTTCCCTACCTGTCACCATGTACACTATTTAGTTCCCTACCTGTCACCATGTACACTATTTAGTGCCCTACCTGTCCCCATGTACACTATTTAGTTCCCTACCTGTCACTGTGTCCCCGGGCAGGTATGTGGAGGCAGATGTATACAGTGTGATGTGGCTGTGATGAGGATCCTGGGGCTGAGCGCGGATGTGACCGGGACTCATTTCCAAGCAGGAGGCGGGGCTAGCGCCACGGGAGAACCCCAATGTGGGACGAGTCAAGGAGAAGGACATGGCCACCCACAGAGGCAACAACAGAGAGATGGACATCGTTACCTGCAACAGATAAAACACACTGAAACAGGTAGAACACACTGAAACAGGTAAAACACACTGAAAAAGGCAAAACACACTGAAACAGATAAAACACACTGAAACAGGTAAAACACACTGAAACAGATCAACACACTGAAACAGGTGAAACACACTGAAACAGGTAAAACACTGAAACAGATAAAACACACTGAAACAGATAAAACACACTGAAACAGGTAAAAAACACTGAAACAGATAAAACACACTGACATAAAACACACTGAAACAGATAAAACACACTGAAACAGATAAAACACACTGAAACAGGTAAATCACACTGAAACAGGTAAAACAGATAAAACACACTGAAACAGATAAAACACACTGACAGATAAAACACACTGAAACAGATAAAACACACTGAAACAGGTGAAACTCACTGAAACAGATAAAACACACTGAAACAGGTAAAACAGATAAAACACACTGAAACAGATAAAACACACTGACAGATAAAACACACTGAAACAGATAAAACACACTGAAACAGGTGAAACTCACTGAAACAGATAAAACACACTGAAACAGGTGAAACTCACTGAAACAGATAAAACACACTGACAGATAAAACACACTGAAACAGATAAAACACACTGAAACAGATAAAACACACTGAAACAGGTGAAACACACTGAAACAGATAAAACACACTGAAACAGGTAAAACACACTGACAGATAAAACACACTGAAACAGATAAAACACACTGAAACAGATAAAACACACTGAAACAGATAAAACACACTGAAACAGATAAAACACACTGAAACAGGTGAAACACACTGAAACAGATAAAACACACTGAAACAGGTAAAACACACTGAAACAGATAAAACACACTGAAACAGGTAAATCACACTGAAACAGGTAAAACAGGTAAAACACACTGAAACAGATAAAACACACTGACAGATAAAACACACTGAAACAGATAAAACACACTGAAACAGGTGAAACTCACTGAAACAGATAAAACACACTGAAACAGGTGAAACTCACTGAAACAGATAAAACACACTGAAACAGATAAAACACACTGACAGATAAAACACACTGAAACAGGTGAAACTCACTGAAACAGATAAAACACACTGAAACAGGTGAAACACACTGAAACAGATAAAACACACTGAAACAGGTGAAACTCACTGAAACAGATAAAACACACTGAAACAGGTGAAACTCACTGAAACAGATAAAACACACTGAAACAGGTGAAACACACTGAAACAGATAAAACACACTGAAACAGGTGAAACTCACTGAAACAGATAAAACACACTGAAACAGGTGAAACTCACTGAAACAGGTAAAACACACTGAAACAGATAAAACACACTGAAACAGATAAAACACACTGAAACAGATAAAACACACTGAAACAGGTTAAACACACTGAAACAGATAAAACACACTGAAACAGATAAACACACTGAAACAGGTGAAACACACTGAAACAGGTAAAACACACTGAAACAGATAAAACACACTGAAACAGGTGAAACACACTGAAACACACTGAAACAGGTGAAACTCACTGAAACAGGTAAAACACACTGACAGATAAAACACACACAGAGAGAATACACACAGAGAGAATACACACAGAGAGAATACACACACAGAAACATACGCAAGTCAGCACTAAACGTGTGTGTCAGCGTGTGTGTATATGTGTGCTAGCTTGCGTGTGTTAGTTTGTGCTGAGTGGGTCCATAGGTGTGTGTGTGTGTGCGTGTGTGTGTGTGTGCGTGTGTAGATAGGTACCTGTGTCTTACCTTAGTGGTGCTCTGCTCCGTATTACTGACCGGTTGATTGATGGACAGAAGTCTCAGGGTGCTCGACACCACAGACCCCGCCCCTCGGACCGGACCACACATAGAAATACAACTACTAGAACTGACATGACTCTCCCCCCATTCACATAATGGCAAAGCTACCATGTACAGTATCTCTATACTATCTGGTACATTTATATCTATGAAAGGTTGGACAAACTGCTGTGTCTGACTGCTATACATTACAGATTTAACATAGATCGTTCTAGAATACTATGGTTGCATCCCAAACAGCATCTCTCCTTATATCAAATCACCCTATTCCCTACGTAGTGCACTACTTTAGACCAGAACCCTATGGAACCCTATTCCCTACATAGTGCACTACTTTAGACCAGAGCCCTATAGAACCCTATTCCCTACGTAGTGCACTACTTTAGACCAGAGCCCTATAGAACCCTATTCCCTACGTAGTGCACTACTTTAGACCAGAGCCCTATAGAACCCTATTCCCTATGTAGTGCACTACTTTAGACCAGAGCCCTATGGAACCCTATTCCCTACGTAGTGCACTACTTTAGACCAGGACCCTATAGAACCCTATTCCCTACGTAGTGCACTACTTTATACCAGGACCCTATAGAACCCTATTCCCTACGTAGTGCACTACTTTAGACCAGGGCCCTATTCCCTACGTAGTGCACTACTTTAGACCAGGGCCCTATTCCCTACGTAGTGCACTACTTTAGACCAGAGCCCTATTCCCTATATAGTGCACTACTTTAGACCAGAACCCTATGGAACCCTATTCCCTACGTAGTGCACTACTTTAGACCAGAGCCCTATTCCCTACGTAGTGCACTACTTTAGACCAGGGCCCTATTCCCTACGTAGTGCACTACTTTAGACCAGGGCCCTATTCCCTACGTAGTGCACTACTTTAGACCAGGGCCCTATTCCCTACGTAGTGCACTACTTTAGACCAGGGCCCTATTCCCTACGTAGTGCACTACTTTAGACCAGGGCCCTATTCCCTACGTAGTGCACTACTTTAGACCAGGGCCCTATTCCTTACGTAGTGCACTACTTTAGACCAGGGCCCTATTCCCTACGTAGTGCACTACTTTAGACCAGAGCCCTATTCCCTATATAGTGCACTACTTTAGACCAGAGCCCTATGGAACCCTATTCCCTACGTAGTGCACTACTTTAGACCAGAGCCCTATAGAACCCTATTCCCTACGTAGTGCACTACTTTAGACCAGAGCCCTATAGAACCCTATTCCCTACGTAGTGCACTACTTTAGACCAGAGCCCTATAGAACCCTATTCCCTACGTAGTGAACTACTTTAGACCAGAGCCCTATAGAACCCTATTCCCTACGTAGTGCACTACTTTAGACCAGAGCCCTGTAGAACCCTATTCCCTACGTAGTGCACTACTTTAGACCAGAGCCCTATAGAACCCTATTCCCTACGTAGTGCACTACTTTAGACCAGGGCCCTATTCCCTACGTAGTGCACTACTTTAGACCAGAGCCCTATAGAACCCTATTCCCTACACAGTGCACTACTTTAGACCAGAGCCCTATTCCCTACGTAGTGCACTACTTTAGACCAGAGCCCTATAGAACCCTATTCCCTATATAGTTCACTACTTTAGACCAGAGCCCTATTCCCTACTTAGTGCACTACTTTAGACCAGAGCCCTGTAGAACCCTATTCCCTATATAGTTCACTACTTTAGACCAGAGCCCTATTCCCTACATAGTGCACTACTTTAGACCAGAGCCCTATAGAACCCTATTCCCTATATAGTTCACTACTTTAGACCAGAACCCTATTCCCTACGTAGTGCACTACTTTAGACCAGAGCCCTGTAGAACCCTATTCCCTACGTAGTGCACTACTTTAGACCAGAGCCCTATAGAACCCTATTCCCTACACAGTGCACTGATTCCGAGCAGAGACCTACTAGACCTACTAGAATAGGGTTCTATAGGGCTCTGTTTAAAAGTAGTGCACTATATAGGGAATAGAGTTCTATAGGGCTCTGGTCTAAAGTAGTGCACTAAATAGGGAATAGGGAGACCCATAGGGTCCTGGTCTAAAGTAGTGCACTATATAGGGATTAGGGAGACCCATAGGGTCCTGGTCTAAAGTAGTGCACTATGTGGTGATTAGGGTGCCATTTGTGACTCCACCTATGTGTCTGTATAGTTAGAACTGTGTGTAGTTAGTTTGTTGTCTGTATAGTTAGAACTGTGTGTAGTTAGTTTGTTGTCTGTATAGATAGAACTGTGTGTAGTTAGTTTGTTGTCTGTATAGTTAGAACTGTGTGTAGTTAGTTTGTTGTCTGTATAGATAGAACTGTGTGTAGTTAGTTTGTTGTCTGTATAGTTAGAACTGTGTGTAGTTAGTTTGTTGTCTGTATAGTTAGAACTGTGTGTAGTTAGTTTGTTGTCTGTATAGTTAGAACTGTGTGTAGTTAGTTTGTTGTCTGTATAGATAGAACTGAGTGTAGTTAGTTTGTTGTCTGTATAGTTAGAACTGTGTGTAGTTAGTTTGTTGTCTGTATAGTTAGAACTGTGTGTAGTTAGTTTGTTGTCTGTATAGTTAGAACTGTGTGTAGTTAGTTTGTTGTCTGTATAGATAGAACTGAGTGTAGTTAGTTTGTTGTCTGTATAGATAGAACCGTTTGTAGTTAGTTTGTTGTCTGTATAGATAGAACTGAGTGTAGTTAGTTTGTTGTCTGTATAGATAGAACTGAGTGTAGTTAGTTTGTTGTCTGTATAGTTAGAACTGTGTGTAGTTAGTTTTTGTCTGTATAGTTAGAACTGTGTGTAGTTAGTTTGTTGTCTGTAGCTGCACAGAAGCGGACGGTAGAAGGTCTATTTAATGTGTTTCTAGGGGATTATTTAAGGGGTCAGACCCCCCTTCTCAAGGATGTGCACCAGCTGAAGACACATCTTCCAGGATCTCTCTCTCTGCCCCCCCATCTCTGCCCCCCCCCCTCTCTCTTTCTTGCTCCACCCCCTCTCTCTCTCTCCTCTCTCTCCCCTCTCTTTCTCTCTTTCTCTCTCTACCCCCACCCTCTCTCCCCTCTTTCTCTACTCTCTCTCTCTCTCTCTCTCTCTCTCTCTCTCTCTCTCTCTCTCTCTCTCCCCTCTCTCTCTCTCCCCTCTTTCTCTCTCCCCTCTTTCTCTCCTCTCTCTCTCTCCCTCTCTCTCCCCTCTTTCTCTCCTCTCTCTCTCTCCCTCTCTCTCCCCTCTTTCTCTCTCCCCTCTCTCTCTCTCCCCTCTTTCTCTCCTCTCTCTCTCTCCCTCTCTCTCCCCTCTTTCTCTCCCCTCTTTCTCTACTCTCTCTCTCTCTCTCTCTCTCTCTCTCTCTCTCTCTCTCCCCTCTCTCTCTCCCCTCTCTCTCTCCCCTCTTTCTCTCTCCCCTCTTTCTCTCCTCTCTCTCCCTCTCTCTCCCCTCTTTCTCTCCTCTCTCTCTCTCCCTCTCTCTCCCCTCTTTCTCTCTCCCCTCTCTCTCTCTCCCCTCTTTCTCCCCTCTTTCTCTCCTCTCTCTCTCTCCCCCCTCTTCTTCTCCTTCTTTCTGTCTTTCTTTCTCTCTCTCTCTGAATTCAAAGGACTTTATTGACATGGGAAACATATGTTAACGTTGCCAAAGTAAGTGAAGTAGATAATAAACAAAAATGAAATAATTAAAATAAAAAGTGAACAGTAAACATTACACTCACAAGGGCCTTGGGGTCGTAGCTTCAACCCCGCAACACACACACTGACCGGTTGATTGATGTGTGTGTAATCTATAGGTGTGTGTGTGTGTGTGTGTCATCTATAGGTGTGTGTAATCTATAGGTGTGTGTGTGTGTGTAATCTATAGGTGTGTGTAATCTATAGGTGTGTGTGTGTGTGTAATCTATAGGTGTGTGTAATCTATAGGGGTGTGTGTAATCTATATGTTTGTGTGTGTGTGTAATCTATAGGTGTGTGTAATCTATAGGTGTGTGTGTGTGTGTAATCTATAGGTGTGTGTAATCTATAGGGGTGTGTGTAATCTATATGTTTGTGTGTGTGTGTAATCTATAGCTGTGTGTGTGTGTGTAATCTATAGGTGTGTGTGTGTGTGTAATCTATAGGTGTGTGTAATCTATAGGGGTGTGTGTAATCTATATGTTTGTGTGTGTGTGTAATCTATAGGTGTGTGTGTGTGTGTGTGTGTGTGTGTGTGTGTGTGTGTGTGTGTGTGTGTGTGTGTGTGTGTGTGTGTGTGTGTGTGTGTGTGTGTGTGTGTGTGTGTGTGTAATCTATAGGTGTGTGTGTGTGTAATCTATAGGTGTGTGTGTGTCTGTGTGTGTAATCTATAGGTGTGTGTGTGTGTGTGTAATCTATAGGTGTGTGTGTGTGTGTAATCTATAGGTGTGTGTGTGTGTAATCTATAGGTGTGTGTGTGTGTGTAACCTATAGGTGTGTGTGTGTGTGTGTGTGTGTGTGTGTGTGTGTGTGTGTGTGTGTGTGTGTGTGTGTGTGTGTGTGTGTGTGTGTGTGTGTGTGTGTGTGTGTGTGTGTGTGTAATCTATAGGTGTTTGTGTGTGTAGTCTATAGGTGTGAGTGTGTGTAATCCATAGGTGTGTGTGTGTGTAATCTATAGATGTGTGTGTGTAATCTATAGATGTGTGTGTGTAATCTATAGGTGTGTGTGTGTGTAATCTATAGGCGTGTTTGTAATCTATAGGTGTGTGTGTCATCTATAGGTGTGTGTGTGTAATCTATAGGTGTGCGTTGTCACGTTCTGACCTTAGTTCCTTTGTTATGTCTTCGTTTTAGTATGGTCAGGGCATGAGTTGGGTGGGTTGTCTATGTTCGTTTTTCTATGTTGTGTTTTGAGTTTGGCCTGGTATGGTTCTCAATCAGAGGCAGGTGTCGTTAGTTGTCTCTGATTGAGAATCACACTTAAGTAGCCTTTTTCCACCTGTGTTTCGTGGGTGTTTGTTTTCTGTTGTGTGTGTGTGTGTGTGTGTGTGTGTGTGTGTGTGTGTGTGTGTGTGTGTGTGCGTGTGTGTGTGTATTTGTGTGTGTAATCTATAGGTGTGTGTGTGTAATCTATAGGTGTGTGTAACCTATAGGTGTGTGTAATCTATAGGTGTGTGTGTGTGTGTAATCTATAGGTGTGTGTGTGTGATCTATAGGTGTGTGTGTGTGTGTGTGTGTGTGTGTGTGTGTGTGTGTGTGTGTAATCTATAGGTGTGTGTGTGTGTGTGTGTGTAATCTATAGGTGTGTGTGTGTGTAATCTATAGGTGTGTGTGTGTGTAATCTATAGGTGTGTGTGTGTGTGTGTGTAATCTATAGGTGTGTGTGTGTGTGTAATTTATAGGTTTGTGTGTGTGTGTATGTGTGTGTGTGTGTGATCTATAGGTATGTGTGTAATCTATAGGTGTGTGTGTGTGTGTGTGTGTGTAATTTATAGGTGTGTGTAATCTATAGATGTGTGTGTAATCTATAGGTTTGTGTGTGTGTGTGTGTGTGTGTGTGTGTGTGTGTGTGTGTGTGTGTGTGTGTGTGTGTGTGTGTGTGTGTAATCTATAGTTGTCTGTGTGTAATCTATAGGTTTGTGTGTGTGTGTGTGTGTGTGTGTGTGTGTGTGTGTGTGTGTGTGTGTGTGTGTGTGTGTGTGTGTGTGTAATCTATAGGTGTGTGTGTAATCTATAGATGTGTGTGTGTGTGTGTGTGTGTGTGTGTGTGTGTGTGTGTGTGTGTGTGTGTGTGTGTGTGTGTGTGTGTGTGTGTAATCTATAGTTGTCTGTGTGTAATCTATAGGTTTGTGTGTGTGTGTGTGTGTGTGTGTGTGTGTGTGTGTGTGTGTGTGTGTGTGTGTAATTTATAGGTTTGTGTTTCTTGTTTATGGCACAAATGGTTTTGCATGACTGTTAGCATAGCTAGCTAGTTAACTAATTTGACAAGAGATGCGAAAAGGCTAGTCTGGACCCAATTCAGGTTAATAGTTTATTTTTATTTTTATGTAAACCAGCATGGGATCAGCCAGCTGCAGCTTCCCGCATGCGCGATTCATTTGCAGTCTGGACGCGGAGGGGTGAACATCTCCTGCTCTGACTGCAGCTGGGAGGGACTGCTGCGCGAGGACTGGGCCGCCTGTGAGTGCTCTGAGAGGGGGGTGGGGCCCATGGCAGCACCCGCTGGCTCGTTGAGAAGAGTAAGAACGATACGTGCTTTCACGTCAGTCTCCAAAAGTCTCCAATAACACCAGAAAAAAGTCGCTAGATTTGTCGCTAATCGCTTCTTTGAAAATGTGTTGCTAGTGGGGTCTGAAATACTCGCTAAATAAAGTCGCTAAGTCGCTAAGTCGCTAAGTCGCTAAGTCGCTAAGTTGGCAACACTGCTGTCATCGGATACTTCTTTTGCATATTGCTACTAGTGCACGTTGTTTGAATGTTAAATGACGAGACAGAGCCTTAAGTTGGTGGTCTGTCTGTCTACCAAAATGTTGGTCTGTCTGTCTGCCATAAGGTTGGTCAGGTATCTCAAGCACCCCGGTAAAACACAAGAGTTGCAGTAGTGAACATTTACCAACAGATGGCATCACTGTGCCATCTGACACCCATAACACACGTCACCATGAATGAAAATCCCCTGCTCTCCCTTTGCTCCTGTGAGCCCTGGGAGCTCGCCGTGATCGTATAGTGGTTAGTACTCTGCGTTGTGGCCGCAGCAACCCCGGTTCGAATCCGGGTCACGGCATTGCCGTACACAATGTCACGGCATATGGGTCGTTTTGAATGAATAGAGTAGCTAAATTACATTTCAGAAATGATTGTAAATGTCACATCTTGTTAAGCATGACAAGGCAGCACCCACTAACATCAAAATCATCTCAAAACAGTGTGCCACATTTATAGACCTCAGCTGTAGAATGTGATCTAAGTCTCCAACAACGTGTGACAAATCAGTGTGGTATCATCCTGTGTTGAGCAGAGTGGTACAATGACCTGAGTCAGTTTGGTGAGCAGTGACTAGCTACAGCAAAACAGCCTCTGTTGTCTCGTGTTGGAGTAGCATGGCAAATGGCGACCCATAGTAAGATGGTGTGTTGTGTTGATCTAGCATGGTTAGTGGAGACCCCCGGTAAGATGGTGTGTTGGTGTAACCAGTGTGATACGGCTAGCTAGTTAGCGGGGTGTGCACTAATAGCGTTTCAATCGGTGACGTCACTCGCTCTGAGACTTGGAGTAGTTGTTTCCCTTGCTTTACAAGAGGCGCGGCTTTTGTGGAGCAATAGGTAACAATGCTTTGTGGGAGGCAGTTGTTGATGTGTGCAGAGGGTCCCTGATTCGAGCCCAGGTAGGGGCGAGGAGAGGGAAGGAAGCAACACTGTGACATTGACATGGAGAGAGGAGATTCGAAGTAGCTAAACATGCAGCAATTTAATATTTATTTCAACAATGCGACCAGTTAAAACAACCAGAAAGACCAAGACATCGTAGTAAGGTAATATAACTTACTGTGTGTTAGAAAACCCATGTTTCTTGTTTATGGCACAAATCAAATCCAATTTAGCAAATTTAGGGTTAAAAATAAAAAACAGAAATACCTTATTTACATGAGCTCCACCTGTGGTAAATTCAACTGATTGGAGATGATTAGGAAAGGCACACACCTGTCTATATAAAGGTCCCACAGTTGACAGTGCATGTCAGAGCAAAAACCAAGCCATGAGGTTGAAGGAATTGTCCGTAGAGCTCCGAGACAGGATTGTGTCGAGGCACAGATCTGGGGAAGGGTGACAAAACATTTCTGCAGCATTGAAGGTCCACAAGAACACAGTGGCCTCCATCATTCTTAAATTGAAGATGTTTGGAACCACCAAGACTCTTCCTAGAGCTGGCCGCCCGGCCAAACTGAGCAATCGGGGGAGAAGGTCCTTGGTCAGGTAGGTGATCAAGAACCTGATGCTTACTCTCCAGAGCTTCTGTGAACATGGTTGTCCTTCTGGAAGGTTCTCCCATCTCTGCAGCACTCCACCAATCAGGCCTTTATGGTAGAGTGGCCGCCCGGCCAAACTGGTTACGAAAACATTTATGCTGCATTGAAGGTATTTATGCTACAGTAGTTTATGTGTCGGGGGACTAGGGTCAGTTTGTTATATCTGGAGTACTTCTCCTGTCCTATCCAGTGTCCTGTGTGAATCTAAGTGTGCGTTCTCTAATTCTCTCCTTCTCTCTTTCTTTCTCTCTCTCGGAGGACCTGAGCCCTAGGACCATGCCCCAGGACTACCTGACATGATGACTCCTTGCTGTTCCCAGTCCACCTGACTGTGCTGCTGCTCCAGTTTCAACTGTTCTGCCTTATTATTATTCGACCATGCTGGTCATTTATGAACATTTGAACATCTTGACCATGTTCTGTTATAATCTCCACCCAGCACAGCCAGAAGAGGACTGGCCACCCCTCAGAGCCTGGTTCCTCTCTAGGTTTCTTCCTAGGTTTTGGCCTTTCTAGATAGTTTTTCCTAGCTACCGTGCTTCTACACCTGCATTGCTTGCTGTTTGGGGTTTTAGGCTGGGTTTCTGTACAGCACTTTGAGATATCAGCTGATGTACGAAGGGCTATATAAATACATTTGATTTGATTTGAAGGTCCCCATGAACACAGTGGCCTCCATCATTCTTAAATGGAAGATGTTTGGAACCACCAAGACTATTCCTAGATCTTTCCGCCCGGCCAAACTGAGCAATCGGGGGAGAATGGCCTTGGTCAGGGAGGTGACCAAGATGGTCACTCTGACAGAGCTACAGAGTTCCTCTGTGGAGATGGGAGAACCTTACAGAAAACCATCTCTGCAGCACTCCACCAATCAGGCCTTTATGGTAGAGTGGCAAGACGGAAGCCACTCCTCAGTAAAAGGCACATGACAGCCCTCTTGGAGTTTGCCAAAAGGCATCTAGAGGACTCTCAGACCATGAGAAACAAGATTCTCTGGTCTGATGAAACCAAGATTGAACTCTTCGGCCTGAATGCCAAGTGTCACGTCTGGAGGAAACCTGGCACCATCCCTACGGTGAAGCATGGTGGTGGCAGCATCATGCTGTGGGGATGTTATTCAGCGACAGGGACTGGGAGACTAGTCAGGATAGACGGAAAGATGAACGCAGCAAAGTACAGAGAGATCGTTGATGGAAACCTGCTCCAGAGCGCTCGGGACCTCAGACTGGGGCAAAGGTTCACCTTCCAACAGGACAACGACCCTAAGCACACAGACAAGACAAAGCAGGAGTGGCTTTGGGACAAGTCTCTGAATGTCCTTGAGTGGCCCAGCCAGAACCCAGACTTGAACCCGACAGGTGTGCCAAGCTTGTAGCGTCATACCCAAGAAGACTGGAGGCTGTAATCACTGCCAAAGGTGTTTCAACAAAGTACTGAGTAAAGGGTCTGAATACTTATGTATTATGTTTTTTATAAACTAGTAAAATTGTCTAAAAAACAGTCTTTGCTTCGTCAGTATGGGATATTGTGGTGTCATTATGGTGTATTGTGATGTCATTATGGGGTATTGTGATGTCATTATGGGGTATTGTGTGTAGATTGATGAGGGGGAAAAACGATTACATCCATTTTAGAATAAGGCTGTAACGTGACAAAATGTAGAAAGGTCAAGGGGTCTGAATACTTTCCGAAGGCCCAGTAAGTGTGTGAATGTGTGGACAGTATTGGAATAGGTGGGTATAGCAGGAGTTAGGGTTAGGGTTAGGGTTAGGGTTAGGGTGGGGTTAGGGTTGGGTTAGGGTTAGGGTTAGGGTTAGGGTTAGGGTTGGGGTTAGGGTTAGGGTTGGTGGGTATAGCAGGAGTTATAGTGACCAGTGCAGGGGTTGGGTTAGGGTTGGGTTGGGGTTAGGGTTAGGGTTAGGGTTAGGGTGGGGTTAGGGTTGGGTTAGGGTTAGGGTTAGGGTTAGGGTTAGGGTTAGGGTTGGGGTTAGGGTTAGGGTTGGTGGGTATAGCAGGAGTTATAGTGACCAGTGCAGGGGTTTTGGTTGCAGGGCATTCCGGTCTCTGCCTGCGTCTCAATTGGCACTCTATTCACTATGGGCCCTGGTCTAAAGTAGTGCACTATATAGGGAATAGGGTTCTATAGGGCCCTGGTCTAAAGTAGTGCACTATATAGGGAATAGGGCTCTTAGGGTTTTAAAAGGGGGTTACAGAGTGGGGGAGAGAGAGAGAGTGACAGGGAGAGAGAGAGTGACAGGGAGAGAGAGTGACAGAGAGAGGGAGAGTGACAGAGAGAGAGAGAGAGTGACAGGGAGAGAGAGAGTGACAGGGAGAGAGAGTGACAGAGAGAGGGAGAGTGACAGGGAGAGAGAGTGACAGAGAGAGGGAGAGTGACAGAGAGAGAGAGAGAGTGACAGGGAGAGAGAGTGACAGAGAGAGGGAGAGTGACAGGGAGAGAGAGTGACAGAGAGAGGGAGAGTGACAGGGAGAGAGAGTGACAGAGAGAGGGAGAGTGACAGAGAGAGAGAGAGAGAGAGTGACAGGGAGAGAGAGTGACAGAGAGAGACACATATTTCCCTCAGATTACACAGATCCACAAAGAATGTGAAAACAAACCCAATTCTGATAAACTCTCATATCTACTGGGTGAAATACCACAGTGTTCCATCACAGCAGCAAGATTTGATGTGACCTGATGCCACAAGAAAAGGTGTTGACCTTGCTGCAGTGAAGAACAAACACCATTGTAAATACAACCCATATTTATGTTGATTTATTTTCCCTTTTGTACTTTAACTATTTGCACATCGTTACAACACTGTATATAGACATAATATGACATTTGAAATGTCTTTATTCTTTCTGAACTTCTGTGAGTGTAATATTTACTGTTCATTGTAATACTGAGTGTTTACTGTTAATTTTTATTGTTTATTTCTCTTTTGTTTATTATTTACTTCACTTGCTTTGGCAACGTTAACATATGTTTCCCATGTCAATAAAGCCCTTGAATTGAATTTTGATTGAGAGCAAGAGAGAGAGAGAGAGAGTGACAGAGAGAGAGAGTGACAGAGAGTGACAGAGAGTGACAGAGAGAGACAGAGAGAGAGAGAGAGAGAGAGAGAGAGAGAGAGAGAGCAAGAGAGAGAGAAAGAGACAGAGAGAGAGATAGACAGAGAGAGAGAATGACAGAGAGATAGACAGAGAGAGTGACATAGAGTGACAGAGAGAGAGAGAGAGAGTGACAGAGAGAGAGAGTGTCAGAGAGTGTCAGAGAGAGAGAGTGACAGAGAGTGACAGAGAGAGAGTGACAGAGAGAGAGAGAGAGAGTGTCAGAGAGAGAGAGTGACAGAGAGAGTGTCAGAGAGAGAGAGAGAGTGTCAGAGAGAGAGAGAGTGTCAGAGAGAGAGAGTGAGTGTCAGAGAGAGAGAGAGAGAGTGTCAGAGAGAGAGAGAGTGAGTGTCAGAGAGAGAGAGATTGTCAGAGAGAGAGAGAGAGAGAGTGTCAGAGAGAGAGAGAGAGAGAGAGTGTCAGAGTGCTCAGCATCCTGTCAGAGGACCAGGGCTGCATCTCAATAGTCTGAAGCAGCTTCATCTCCTCATCTCCTTTCCTCATTTCCTCTTTTCATCTCCTCTCTTCTCCTCTAATTTCTCTCCTTTATGAACCCACTGGGCAGATGAAACCATACATTTGCAAGCATCCTGTAAAATATATTGTTTTCAGCACGTTGATTCTGAGTCAGGAGGATTCAGTGCAGAGGAAGGAGAGGAGACGAGGGGAGGAAGTCACTTTTACACGGTTGAGAGACAGCCCAGCTGTTTGTGGTCTGTGACTCAGTTCCTGTCAGAGAGACACTGAAGAAGAGAAAAAAGACTTTCTTGTTTTCACGTGTGACGGACCTACCTCAACCCTTCAGATGCAGACGGAACTATTGATAAATCAACAACATGGCATCGATCTTCATTCCCCTTTATATCCTGGGTGAGTTTATCAGTTGTTTATGGTTCAACAGCACCTTTCTCTCTCTGTTATCACTCTCTCTCTCTCTCTGTTATCACTCTCACTCTCTGTTATCTCTCTCTCTCTGTTATCACTCTCACTCTCTGTTATCTCTCTCTCTGTTATCACTCTCCTTCCATACCCTTCAGTTAATGTTGCCTAATACGCTATATATACAAAAGTATGTGGACACCCCTTCAAATGAGTGGATTTGGCTATTTTAGCCACACCCGTTGCTGACAGGTGTATAAAATTGAGCACGCCGCCATGCAATCTCCATAGACAAACGTTGGCAGTAGAATGGGCCTTACTGAAGAGCTCAGTGACTTTCAACGTGGCACCGTCATAGGATGCCACCTTTCCAACAAGTCAGTTTGTCAAATGTCTACCCTGCTAGAGCTGCCCCGGTCAACTGTAAGTGCTGTTATTGTGAAGTGGAAATGTCTAGGAGCAACAACGGCTCAGCCACGAAGTGGTAGGCCACACAAGCTCACAGAACAGGTCTGCTGAGGGCTGAACCGCTTAGGTGGTAAAAATAATTTGTCCTCAGTTGCAACACTCACTACCAAGTTCCTAACTGCCTCTGGAAGCAACGTCAGCACAAGAACTGTTAGTCGGGAGCTTCATGAAATGGGTTTCCATGGCTGAGCAGCCGCACACAAGCCTAAGATCACCATTCGCAATGCCAAGCGTCGGCTGGAGTGGTGTAAAGCTCGCCGCCATTGGACTCAGGAGGAGTGGAAACGCTTCACCATCTGGCCTACAGATGAATCTGGGTTTGGCGAATGCCAGGAGAACCTGCCTGCCCGAATGCGTCGTGTCAAACTGTAAAGTTTGGTGGAGGTGGAATAATGGTCTGGGGCTGTTTTTCATGGTTCAGGCCCCTTAGTTCCAGTGATGGGAAATCTTAACACTACAGCACACAATGACATTCTAGACTATTCTGTGCTCTCAACTTTGTGGCAACAGTTTGGGGAAGGCCCTTTCCTGTTTCAGCATGACAATGCCCCCGTGCACAAAGTGAGGAACATACAGAAATGGTTTGTCGAGATCGGTGTGGAAGAACTTGACAGGCCTGCACAGAGCCCTGACCTCAACCCCATCGAACACCTTTGGGATGAACTGGAACACCGACTGCGAGCCAGGCCTAATCGCCCAACATCAGTGCCCGACCTCACTAATGCTCTTGTGGCTGAATGGAAGCAAGTCCCCACAGCAATGATCCTACATCTAGTGGAAAGCCTTCCCAGAAGAGTGGAGGCTGTTATAGCAGCAATGATCCTACATCTAGTGGAAAGCCTTCCCAGAAGAGTGGAGGCTGTTATAGCAGCAATGTTCCAACATCTAGTGGAAAGCCTTCCCAGAAGAGTGGAGGCTGTTATAGCAGCAATGTTCCTACATCTAGTGGAAAGCCTTCCCAGAAGAGTGGAGGCTGTTATAGCAGCAATGTTCCAACATCTAGTGGAAAGCCTTCCCAGAAGAGTGGAGGCTGTTATAGCAGCAAAGGGGGGACCAGCTCCATATTAATGCCCATGATTTTCGAATGAGATGTTCAACAAGCAGGTGTCCACATACTTTTGTAACTAATAGATGAACACACACACACACACACGAGACTTTTGATCATGTCGTGTGTGTGTTTAGTCGGTATTTGTGAGAATGAATGTTTTCCTCTCTTCTAGGTGTGGTTCTGATCCTCCACATAGTCAAAGCAGACGAAAAAACAGGGCCCAACAAGGATGACCCCATCCCCGCTACCACCCTTACTATCATCCCCACTACCACCCTTACTACCACCCTTACTGCCACCCTTACTACCACCCTTACTACCACCCTTACTACCACTCCTGCTCATACCCCCTCAGCCAATCAGAACAGTCCTACAGTTACTACCCTGGTCCAGCCAGACAACCGTGACGCTAACCTTACCAACAACATCACCGTCGGTAGAGATGGCAACCAATCCCAAGACCAGAACGGAGATGGGGATATTGGAACCTTGTTGGACGACGTGACAACGTTTGCCATGGAAACGATGTCGTCGGAGGCGACTACCAGCCAATCTGAGGAATCTGAGGAAGTGGATGAGAAGAATACCATAACGACATCATCACCGGGTAACGTAACGGACAATTTGTGTGTGTGTGTCTGTGTCTGTGTGTGTGTGTGTGTGTGTGTGTGTGTGTGTGTGTGTGTGTCTGTGTCTGTGTGTGTGTGTGTCTGTGTGTGTGTGTATGTTTGTGGTGTGTGTGTGTGTGTGTGTGTGTGTGTGTGTGTGTGTGTGTGTGTGTGTGTGTGTGTGTGTGTGTGTGTGCCCGCGTGCGTGAGCTGGGGCCGAGAGTCCTGTAGCTAGCTAGCTGCATGTCAGTCTTCCTGTGCATGTAACCACAGCCGTTACGCCTGAGCTCACACACACTGAGCTAGCTGGCTCCCATCTGCCACAGGAAAGACAGACCACTAGGCCGTTAGAAGTGTTTTCTAAACTTGGGTCCCTTTTTGAAAAATAACAAAATTACATTATCAATCTACACGAAATAGCCAATAATTACAAAGCAAAAACAGTTTTTTTGACCTTTTGCTAATTTATTTTTAAAAAATTAAAACTTACATAGTGTGAATACTTTCTGAATATATACAGTGCCTTGCGAAAGTATTCGGCCCCCTTGAACTTTGCGACCTTAATATATATATATATTACTCATCTCATATATACAGTGGGGCAAAAAAGTATTTAGTCAGCCGCCAATTGTGCAAGTTCTCCCACTTAAAAAGATGAGAAAGGCCTGTAATTTTCATCATAGGTACACTTCAACTATGACAGACAAAATTATTATTTTTTTCTCCAGAAAATCACATTGTAGGATTTTTAATGAATTTATTTGCAAATTATGGTGGATGTTCAATAACAAAAGTTTATCTCAATACTTTGTTATATACCCTTTGTTGGCAATGACAGAGGCCAAACGTTTTCTGTAAGTCTTCACAAGGTTTTCACACACTGTTGCTGGTATTTTGGCCCATTCCTCCATGCAGATCTCCTCTAGAGAAGTGATGTTTTGGGGCTGTTGCTGGGCAACTCGGACTTTCAACTCCCTCCAAAGATTTTCTATGGGGTTGAGATGTGGAGACTGGCTAGGCCACTCCAGGACCTTGAAATGCTTCTTACGAAGCCACTCCTTCGTTGTCCGGACGGTGTGTTTGGGATCATTGTCATGCTGAAAGACCCAGCCACGTTTCATTTTCAATGCCCTTGCTGATGGAAGGAGGTTTTCACTCAAAATCTCACGATACATGGCCCCATTCATTCTTTCCTTTACACGGATCAGTCGTCCTGGTCCCTTTGCAGAAAAACAGCCCCAAGGCATGATGTTTCCACCCCCATGCTTCACAGAAGGAATGGTGTTCTTTGGATGCAACTCAGCATTCTTTGTCCTCCAAACACGATGAGATGAGTTTTTACCAAAAAGTTATATTTTGGTTTCATCTGACCATATGACATTCTCCCAATCTTCTTCTGGATCATCCAAATGCTCTCTAGCAAACTTCAGACGGGCCTGGACATGTACTGGCATAAGCAGGGGGACACATCTGGCACTGCAGGATTTGAGTCCCTGGCGGCGTAGTGTGTTACTGATGGTAGGTTTTGTTACTTTGGTCCCAGCTATCTGCAGGTCATTCACTAGGTCCCCCGTGTGGTTCTGGGATTTTTGCTCACCGTTCTTGTGATCATTTTGACCCCACGGGGTGAGATCTTGCGTGGAGCCCCAGATCGAGGGAGATTATCAGTGGTCTTGTATGTCTTCCATTTCCTAATAATTGCTCCCACAGTTGATTTTTTCAAACCAAGCTGCTTACCTATTGCAGATTCAGTCTTCCCAGCCTGGTGCAGGTCTACAATTTTGTTTCTGGTGTCCTTTGACAGCTCTTTGGTCTTGGCCATAGTGGAGTTTGGAGTTTGACTGTTTGAGGTTGTGGACAGGTGTCTTTTATACTGATAACAAGTTCAAACAGGTGCCATTAATACAGGTAACGAGTGGAGGACAGAGGAGCCTCTTAAAGAAGAAATAACAGGTCTGTGAGAGCCAGAAATCTTGCTTGTTTGTAGGTGACCAAATACTTATTTTCCACCATAATTTGCAAATTAATTAATTAAAAATCCTACAATTTGATTTTCTGGATTTTTTTTCTCATTTTGTCTGTCATAGTTGAAGTGTACCTATGATGAAAATTACAGGCCTCTCTCATCTTTTTTAAGTGGGAGAACTTGCCCAATTGGTGGCTGACTAAATACTTTTTTGCTCCACTGTATATATATATATGATATGGATATATTGCCATTTAATGGATATAAACTGGGTGGTTCGAGCCCTGAATGCTGATTGGCTGACAGCCTTGGTATATCAGACCGTATACCACGGGTATGACAAAACATTTATTTTTACTGCTCTAATTAGGTTGGTAACCAGTTTATAATATCAATAAGGCTCCTCGGGGGGTTTGTGGTATACGGCCAATATACCACGGCTAAGGGGCTGTATCCAGGCGTGGCGTCGGGCCTAAGAACAGCCCTTAGCCGTGGTATATTGGCCATATACCACACCCCCTCTGGCTTATATGAGTGTTTCTGTGTTTGATGTTGATGTTGATGGTTGACGTTTGATGTTGTTTCAGTGCTGATAGAATCTACTAGAGGAGGCAGTGCCACAGCAGGTACCATCAATATGATCAATGTACCAGTCACACCTACTCATTCAAGGGTTTTTCTTAATTTGTTACTATTTTATACTTTGTAATATAATAAGACATCAAAACTATGGAATCATGTACCAAAAAAAGTGTTAAACAAATGAAAATATATTTGAGATTTTTGATTTTTCAAAGTAGCCACTCTTTGCCTTGATGACAGGTTTGCGCACTCTTGGCATTCTCTCAACCAGCTTCACCTGGCATGCTTTTCCAACAATCTTGAAGGAGTTTCCACATATGCTGAGCACTTGTTGGCTGCTTTTCCTTCACTCTGCAGTCCAACTCATCCCAAACCATCTCAATTGGGTTCAGGTCGGGTGATTGTGGAGGCCAGGTCATCTGATGCAGCACTCCATCACTCTCCTTCTTGGTCAAATAGCCCTTACACAGCCTGGAGGTGTGTTGGGTCATTGTCCTGTTGAAAAACAAATGATAGCCACACTAAGCACAAACCAGATGGCATGGTGTATCACTGCAGAATGTTGTGGTAGTCATGCTGGTTAAGTGTGCCTTGAATTATAAATAAATCACAGACAGTGTCACCAGCAAAGCACCCCTACACCATCACACCTCCTCTTCCATGCTTCACGGTGGGAACTACACATGCAGAGATCATCCGTTCACCTACTCTGCGTCTCACAAAGACACGACGGTTAGAGCCAAAAATCTCAAATTAGGTCTCATTAGGACTCAAAGATCTCAGATTTCCACCAATCTAATGTCCATTGCTCGTGTTTCTGCCCAAGCAAATCTCTTCTTCTTATTGGTGTCTTTTAGTTGTGGTTTCTTTGCAGCAATTCGACCATGAAGACCTGATTCACACTGTCTCCTCTAAACATTTGATGTTGAGATGTGTCTGTTACTTGAACTCTGTGAAGCATTTATTTGGATTGCAATCTGAGGCTGGTAACTCTAATGAACTTATCCTCTGCAGCAGAGGTAACTCTGGGTCTTCCTTTCCTGTGGCGGTCCTCATGAGAGCCAGTTTCATCATAGCACATGATGGTTTTTGCGACTGCACTTGAAGAAACTTTCAAAGTTCTTGAAATGTTCCGTATTGACTGACCTTCATGTCTTAAAGTAATGATGGACTGTCGTTTCTCTTTGCTTATTTGAGCTGTTCTTGCCATAATATGGACTTGGTATTTTACCAAGTAGGGCTATCTTCTGTACACACCCCTACCTTGTCACAACAGAACTGATTGGCTCAAACGCATTAAGAAGGAAAGAAATTCCACAAATTAACTTTTAACAAGGCACACCTGTTAATTGAAATGCATTCCAGGTGACTACCTAATGAAGCTGGTTGAGAGAAGACCAAGAGTGTGCAAAGCTGTCATCATGCAAAGGGTGGCTATTTTGAATAATTTTTTGGTTACTACATGATTCCACATGTGTTATTTCATAGTGTTGATGTCTACAATGTAGAAAATAGTAAAAATAAAGAAAAACTCCTGGAGTAGGAGTGCATTCCAGGTGACTACCTAATGAAGCTGGTAGGAGTGTCCAAACTTCTGACTGGTACTGTAAATGTTTATACATTTTTACGCTTATTTGAAATTGGAATGAACTGCAACACTATTTACCCTCCCTCCCTCCCTCCCTCCCTCCCTCCCTCCCTCCCTCCCTCCCTCCCTCCCTCTCTCTCTCTCTCTCTCTCTCTCTCTCTCTCTCTCTCTCTCCCTCCCTCCCTCCCTCCCTCCCTCCCTCTCTCTCTCTCTCTCTCTCCCTCCCTCCCTCCCTCCCTCCCTCCTTCCTTCCTTCCTTCCTTCCCTCCCTCCCTCCCTCCCTCCCTCCCTCCCTCCCTCCCTCCCTCCCTCCCTCCCTCCCTCCCTCCCTCCCTCCCTCCTCTCTCTCTCTCTCCCCCTCTCCCCCTCCCTCCCTCCCTCCCTCCCCCCCTCTCTCTCCCTCCCCCATCTCTCTCTCCTGTAGGCTATGTAATCCTGATTCTCATATTGTTAGTCATTGTGTGTCTGGTGGTGGTTCTCTATATCCTGAGGAAGAAGTCAAGGGTGAGGCATTTAACAACAAGTACTTGCGATCTTGTTACTATACTGCTAGAATGTATGTCTGGGAAAATCATGGTCAGAAAACCCTATTAAACTCTTTTGTTATTTGTTTATATTTCTCCAACAGAAGTATTCGTTTGACCTGCACCTTGCGGGATACGACCACGACACCCCACTCACCTGCATGGAACAAGCCGGAACCTTCGAACCCAATGGTAACCATGGTGACTTACCTGTCTGTCTGTCTATTTTTGAATTTGATGATGGCTCTGCTGTAAGTGTGTGTTGATGATGGCTCTGCTGTAAGTGTGTGTTGATGATGGCTCTGCTGTAAGTGTGTGTTGATGATGGCTCTGCTGTAAGTGTGTGTTGATGATGGCTCTGCTGTAAGTGTGTGTTGATGATGGCTCTGCTGTAAGTGTGTGTTGATGATGGCTCTGCTGTAAGTGTGTGTTGATGATGGCTCTGCTGTAAGTGTGTGTTGATGATGGCTCTGCTGTAAGTGTGTGTCGATGATGGCTCTGCTGTAAGTGTGTGTTGATGATGGCTCTGCTGTAAGTGTGTGTCGATGATGGCTCTGCTGTAAGTGTGTGTTGATGATGGCTCTGCTGTAAGTGTGTGTTGATGATGGCTCTGCTGTAAGTGTGTGTTGATGATGGCTCTGCTGTAAGTGTGTGTTGATGATGGCTCTGCTGTAAGTGTGTGTTGATGATGGCTCTGCTGTAAGTGTGTGTTGTATTGTGTTTCCAGAGAAAGCTGGAGGTTTTGAGTACGTGATAGAGGGTGGTGGTGATGACCACCAGGCTATGAGCCCTGTAGCCAATGGCTCAGCTGGGGAGGCGGGGTCCACTGGAGAGAACGGTAAGGATAGATTACTCTCTGTCTCTCTCTCTGTCTGTCTCTCTGTCTCTCTGTCTCTCTGTCTGTCTGTCTCTCTGTCTCTCTGTCTCTCTGTCTCTCTGTCTCTCTCTCTCTGTCTCTCTCTCTCTCTGTCTGTCTCTCTGTCTCTCTCTGTCTCTCTCTGTCTCTCTCTCTCTCTCTGTCTCTCTGTCTCTCTGTCTCTCTGTCTCTCTGTCTCTCTCTGTCTCTCTCTCTCTCTCTGTCTCTCTGTCTCTCTGTCTCTCTCTGTCTCTCTCTGTCTCTCTCTGTCTCTGTCTCTCTCTCTCTGTCTCTCTGTATCTCTGTCTCTCTGTCTCTCTCTCTCTCTCTCTCTTCCTAAGAGGTCCTTTGGGGAGGAGGTAGGATGGACAATATTCAGTCAAACCTATCCTGATAAAAAGTAAAAACGTGAGTAAGATCGATATCGCTCTCTCTCATCCTCCCCTCTCTCTCTCTCTGTCTCTCATCCTCCCCTCTCTCTCTCTCTCCTCTCTCTCTCGCTCTCACTCCTTTTTCTCTCTCATCTCTCTCTAACAAAAGGAGAGAAGCAGGGTCATGGTGATAGTGATGGTGATGGCGACAGCTTCGACAACTTCTGTGACTGTGCGATCACTCTGACTCCGCCCTTAAAGAGGGTGGGCTTTAGCCTGGACCTGGACCTGAGTGACAAGCAGTCGGACAAATCGGACAACGGGGAGCAGAATGGGAACAACAACAACGTTGCCATGGGGATGACCCCTGAGCCTCCAGGCCTGACCTTTGACCCTGTAGGTTCAGGTGACGTCTTCATTGAAGTCAACCTGGATATATAGAAGACACATACAGTGTTGTGAAATGGTAATGTTCTGTTGTGGTTGATTTAGAGATTAATGTAAAAAGCTTCAAATAACTTTTACTTCCCAATTTTTTATATTTTTTACGTTTTTCATTCCGTATGTTTTTTTAGTATTTCAAGATAAAAACTAATGTTTATTGTTTTTTTGTTATTCATTTGAATAATGTTTTGCGCATGATAATAATCGCAGGAGATGATGCCAAGTCACACGGTGATTGTTTTTGGAATAAAACATACTTTACAGAATTCTAGGCGTTGTGTCTTGATGTAATGTGTTTGGGTAATGTGTGGAGAGGTAATGTGTGGAGAGGTAATGTGTAGAGAGGTAATGTGTGGAGAGGTAATTCGTGGAGAGGTAATGTGTGGAGAGGTCATGTGTGGAGAGGTCATGTGTGGAGAGGTAATGTGTGGAGAGGTCATGTGTGGAGAGGTCATGTGTGGAGAGGTCATGTGTGGAGAGGTAATGTGTGGAGAGGTAATGTGTGGAGAGGTCATGTGTGGAGAGGTAATGTGTGGAGAGCTCATGTGTGGAGAGGTAATGTGTGGAGAGGTCATGTGTGGAGAGGTAATGTGTGGAGAGGTAATGTGTGGAGAGGTAGTGTGTGGAAAGGTAATGTGTGGAAAGGTAATGTGTGGAGAGGTCATGTGTGGAGAGGTAATGTGTGGAGAGGTAGTGTGTGGAGAGGTAATGTGTAGAGAGATAATCTGTGGAGAGGTAATGTGTGGAGAGGTAATGTGTGGAGAGATAATCTGTGGAGAGGTAATGTGTGGAAAGGTAATGTGTGGAGAGGTAATGTGTGGAGAGGTAATGTGTGGAAAGGTAATGTGTGGAAAGGTAATGTGTGGAGAGGTAGTGTGTGGAGAGGTAATGTGTGGAGAGATAATCTGTGGAGAGGTAATGTGTGGAGAGGTAATGTGTGGAGAGATAATCTGTGGAGAGGTAATGTGTGGAGAGGTAGTGTGTGGAAAGGTAATGTGTGGAAAGGTAATGTGTGGAGAGGTAATGTGTGGAGAGGTAATCTGTGGAGAGGTAATGTGTGGAGAGGTAACGTGTCTAGAGGTAATGTGTGGAGAGGTAATCTGTGGAGAGGTAACGTGTCTAGAGGTAATCTGTGGAGAGGTAATGTGTGGAGAGGTAATGTGTAGAGAGGTAATCTGTGGAGAGGTAATGTGTGGAGAGGTAATGTGTGGAGAGGTAATCTGTGGAGAGGTAACGTGTCTAGAGGTAATCTGTGGAGAAGTAATGTGTGGAGAGGTAATCTGTGGAGAGGTAATCTGTGGAGAGGTACTCTGTGGAGAGGTAATCTGTGGAGAGGTAACGTGTCTAGAGGTAATCTGTGGAGAAGTAATCTGTGGAGAGGGAATGTGTGGAGAGGTAATGTGTGGAGAGGTAATCTGTGGAGAGGTAACGTGTCTAGAGGTAATCTGTGGAGAAGTAATCTGTGGAGAGGGAATGTGTGGAGAGGTAATGTGTGGAGAGGTAATCTGTGGAGAGGTAACGTGTATAGAGGTAATCTGTGGAGAGGTAATGTGTGGAGAGGTAATCTGTGGAGAGGTAATGTGTGGAGAGATAATGTGTGGAGAGGTATTCTGTGGAGAGGTAATGTGTGGAGAGGTAATCTGTGGAGAGGTAATGTGTGGATAGGTAATGTGTGGAGAGGTAATCTGTGGAGAGGTAATGTGTGGAGAGGTAATGTGTGGAGAGTAAATGTGTGGAGAGGTAATGTGTGGAGAGGTAACGTGTGGAGAGGTAATCTGTGGAGAGGTCATCTGTGGAGAGGTAATGTGTAGAGAGGTAATATGTGGAGAGGCAATCTGTGGAGAGGTAATCTGTGGAGAGGTAATGTGTGGAGAGGTAATGTGTGGAGAGGTAATCTGTGGAGAGGTAATGTGTGGAGAGGTCATGTGTGGAGAGGTCATGTGTGGAGAGGTAATGTGTGGAGAGGTAATGTGTGGAGAGGTAATGTGTGGAGAGGTAATCTGTGGAAAGGTAATGTGTGGAGAGGTAATCTGTGGAGAGGTAACGTGTCTAGAGGTAATCTGTGGAGAGGTAATGTGTGGAGAGATAATGTGTGGAGAGGTAATGTGTGGAGAGGTAATGTGTGGAGAGGTAATCTGTGGAGAGGTAATGTGTGGAGAGGTAATCTGTGGAGAGGTAACGTGTCTAGAGGTAATCTGTGGAGAGGTAATGTGTGGAGAGATAATGTGTAGAGAGGTAATCTGTGGAGAGGTCATGTGTAGAGAGGTCATGTGTAGAGAGGTAATGTGTGGAGAGGTAATGTGTGGAGAGGTCATGTGTGGAGAGGTAATCTGTGGAGAGGTAATCTGTGGAGAGGTAATGTGATGAGAGGTAATGTGTGGAGAGGTAATGTCTGGAGAGGTATTTGTTCTAAGGGGGTTTTACTCAGTTTGGTGGGAGTGACTTTGGAGTGCCTTCCGCCCCCCTCGGTAAATGTTTGTAGAGTGAGGGAGGGGTGTGAGAAAAAAGTCTGCATGGAGAGAGGGTTGGAGGGAGAGAGAAGGGTCTGTAAAAGAGCGAGATATGAGGAGTGGGTTTGGGAAAGGGAGGCAGAGGAGGGTCTCAGAGGAGGGTCTCGGTATATAAAGGGCCTCCAGCAGCCACAGTCCTGACAGACAGAGAGAAAGCGAACACTATGGCTACAACAACGGCAGGAGAAGAGCTGGATCCTGAGTCCAGCCCTGGACGTCAACACCGACACCAAACAACACCGGCCAAACAGAAACGGCAACCTCTGATATATCTCTGTATCTCTCTCATTCTGGATCTCTGTTTTCCGTCTGTAGAAGGGACCAACTGGCACCATTACCACCATGACCCCCGACCCCAGCCAGGGTCCATCATCCTGGGCAACAGAGGGCTGAAGGTCCCCCGGGGGAGTTGGGCCTACCTGGATCCTCTCTGTGACCTGGTGACCAGAGTCCTTCCAGGCGACTCCTGCTACGTCACGGTCTTCGACTATGACCGCGCTGTCATACCGGGAACACTCACCCCAAAGAAGTTCCCGTGCGCGTTCGAGAAAGGCCAGGTGAAGTACATGCATTTCGGGTCAAAGGTCATTACCAGGGATACGGTGAGGTTACAGGTGAGGTATGACACGCAGACGGACACGCTGGTTATACCGCTGACCTTAGAGGTCGAGGCGACCGCGAACGGTCGAGAGGTCGTGACCACGAACACTCCGCTGGTCGTGAGCGAGCTGGACGGGATCTCTAGCGCCATCAATGGTCAGAGCTTGGGGATTCCATTCAGCGCGGCCGGTTCCTCCGGTTCCGCGTCGCGGTGTAAACTCACCTTGTTGATCGGAACGGGCGGTTTCCCCAGACATGGAACTCTTTTGAATTACGTCACCGACGGTCAACCGACGGACTGCCATGCTTTCCTCAACATGGATGTTCGTTATAAACTCACCGCTGCCTCTGACGCACCTCATATCGACTACATCCCCATGCTAGCAGAGTTACTAGACCAACACGGGAGGGCCACACAGCAGGAGTACTTCCTGATCACAGTCAGGTTTGCATTGTTTGTGTTTTCTAACTTTGTCTTTGGGTACTATATAGAGGATTGGGTACTATGAAGAGAATAGGGTGCTATGTGGAGAATAGGGTACTATGTAGAGAATATGATATTTTATAGAGAATATGGTGCTATGTAGAGAATAGGGTACAATATAGAGATTAGGGTACTATGTAGAGAATAGGGTACAATATAGAGATTAGGGTACTATGTAGAGAATAAGGTGCTATGTAGGGAATAGGGTACAATATAGAGAATATGATATTTTATAGAGAATATGGTGCTATGTAGAGAATAAGGTACAATATAGAGATTAGGGTACTATGTAGAGAATAGGGTACAATATAGAGATTAGGGTACTATGTAGAGAATAGGGTACTATGTAGAGAATAGGGAACTACGTAGAGAACAGGGTACTACGTAGAAAACAGGGTGTTATGTAGAGAACAGGGTGTCATGTAGAGAATAGTCCAGTCCTTTGTCATTAGATGCTACAGTTTTGACCCACTGTATCTGGTTTTGACCCACTGTATCTGGTTTTGCCCCACTGTCTCTGGTTTTGCCCCACTGTCTCTGGTTTTGCCCCTCTGTCTCTGGTTTTGCCCCACTGTCTCTGGTTTTGACCCACTGTCTCTGGTTTTGACCCACTGTCTCTGGTTTTGCCCCACTGTCTCTGGTTTTGCCCCACTGTATCTGGTTTTGACCCACTGTATCTGGTTTTGCCCCACTGTATCTGGTTTTGCCCCACTGTATCTGGTTTTGCCCCACTGTATCTGGTTTTGCCCCACTGTCTCTGGTTTTGCCCCACTGTCTCTGGTTTTGCCCCACTGTCTCTGGTTTTGCCCCACTGTCTCTGGTTTTGACCCACTGTCTCTGGTTTTGCCCCACTGTCTCTGGTTTTGCCCCACTGTCTCTGGTTTTGACCCACTGTCTCTGGTTTTGCCCCACTGTCTCTGGTTTTGCCCCACTGTCTCTGGTTTTGCCCCACTGTCTCTGGTTTTGCCCCTCTGTCTCTGGTTTTGCCTCACTGTCTCTGGTTTTGACCCACTGTCTCTGGTTTTGCCCCACTGTCTCTGGTTTTGACCCACTGTAT